>NC_060272.1:77613900-77780480 GCF_021613505.1 Equus quagga
GGGGGAAGGAGAGGGAGGGGGAGACTCTTGTCAGAAGAGCTGCCTGTGTCAGCTCTCAGTTTATACAGCTGTCCCCTTGTGCAGTGGGTGGAAAGGAAATGAATTTTTTCAGATTTCTAAAGGGGTATAAACAGTGTTTTAAGAATTGTGAACTTTTTTTGTTGTTGTGCATTGTTTTAAAAATAGACTCCTATTTTTCTGTGGCTCTGAGGGCCCTGGTCCCAGGCATGCATGACTCCCTAGGTTGGTGGTAGGCTTATTGCTTTAGAATTGTTTCGTTTATCATAAAACGACCATGAAATATGTGTGCATTAAATACCTTTTGCTCTGTTTTTGTTATTTAAAAAAATAATTTCATTTGTGAAAGGCATAATTGAAGGAATGAACTCTTGAATTCTGATTTGTTTATAGATTGGGGCAAAAAAATACCTCAGTTGAGGTTAGAAATAAGAGTTTCAATTCCTAATAATTTATTCTTTTAGAATATAGATAAGACGTGGATGAGTAATTTGGCTTCTCTGATTATCTCTATGCATTGTTACTCATTATAGAATATAGAATTCAAAGAGCTGTATTTACCTATATGTTTAGATTACCAGTTAGAGTAAAGCAATATTTATATTTAGGAAATGTCTGTATTTTTCTAGGGAAGGTTGAAACTTGACTTTATAATTTAGAACCATAATTCCATATCTACATGAAGCCAGAAGCTAGAGGTCATTTAAATTTTTTCTTTTATCCAAGCTAATCCTCACTTCTTTCAAGTCAACAGCTGCACATTCTCTACAAATTCCATTTTTTAATCAGAAAGATATGTATCAGAATCATAATTGCATATCAGAATTCTTCCTTTAAAATAAAGTATTTTCTGCTTTCTTGCTTCAGCTGAACTCCAAACAATGTTAATGTTCAAGTCAAATATTGCAGTGAAAAAGCACTTTATCTTTATTTTAGATTTCCTATGCAAAATTTAGTTTTCAGAACTGTGTAAGCGGCAGATTTCATGTTCAAACTTTTTCTAGTGCTTTGTTCTCCTCTTATGTTTCAATGGCCTAGATCCTCTACTCAGAGGTGAGGGATCCTTCTCTCCTGATCACCTCCTTAAGCCAGAATTGCCCCTGCACAGCAGCTGTGTCCTTTGTATCTCCTGACACCAGGTGTGGGGTCTGACTTGGCCCCAGCTCCAGACTCCCCCAGCAGCTGCTCCAGGATTCTTTGTAACATCTGTACTCACTAGACATCAGATTGCTATTCCTTTCTTCACCACACCCCACCTATTTAATCTTCTTTCACCTCTCATCACAAAACTAAAATTCTGATCACTTCATTTCTCTCATTTAAGGTATATCAGAGTTCCAGGAAGAAACCAAACAGTGTTTGTTAGATCCAGGGGGTCACAAGTTGTAACTTTATTTTTTCATATTTCCAACTATATATATTGCCTATATATATAAGCAAAATTCCAGTTCTGTGATCACAAATTTAATATGCTACATTGTACACATAAGGAGTACCTTATGGATAAGGTTCAAAATTCCTTAATATCTTTAATCATGAAAAGGTTGAGTTTTCCTTTTCATCATTAACGTGTTCTTACATGTGGTACAAAACACGTCTCAAGCCACATATACATTTATATTTGTGAATATTTTCAACTGTGGTTTATAATTATTATTCTGATGCACTTACAACATCTTTGGTTGACCACATCTTAGATAAGAATGGACTACCAAAACTAAATGGATGTTTTCGTCTGTCTAGGTCTTTTATGCCACTCTGGATCAAATCTACCATGGGAAGCATCCCCTGAGGAAGTCAACCACTGACATTCTCAAGGAAACACAGGAGAAGTTTTATGGCTTACCATACGTTCCAAATACCGTGAGTCTGGCATTTTGATGCTGTTGTGTGCCGTTGAATGGTTCTGCTAGTGTATCTGTCGGAGTAAGTCGGTTGTGATCACCTTCCCTCTTACAGAACTTGAAATCCTTACATTTATGTTGAGGTTTCCATTTGGGCAAATGCTAGAAATTACCCGGCTCATTTAATGTCTTTGACCGTCCTTTTACATGTGCTTATTTTCCCCCTGCTAGCATTGTTTTTCTAGATTCATGGGAAAGTGGAGGCCTCTATTCTTTTTTGTTATTTTTCTATAATGAGAAAATGGTTAGCAAGCAATATAAGGTGAATGTGACTATCAATCCCTAATCATTTCATTGCAAAGAGAATTAACATGTATCGAGTACCTTTTTCATGTCAGGGGTTGTAACAGATGTTTTCCATGTCTTGTCATGAGGTTAGTTCCCTGTCAGGTTAGGAGCAGGAGTGTTGCTACCATTTATTGAGCACTAGGGGCTAGACTCTGTCTAATTGCTTTGTAAAAAAAATCTCTAATTTAACTCTCAGAGCAAATCTATAAATTAGACAATATCTCCATATTTGGGGCTTGTATTGAGGCTCATTCATATTATGTGTCTTGTCTAAGATCACTTAGTTATTGAGTAGCCATGTTGGAATTCAAAACCAGCCCCTGCAGTCGTGCTTTGTTCGTTGCTTCCGAGCTCCCTGAGGAGGCTGGGAGGATGGTGCACTTCGCCAGGCGCCTGCCTCGTGTTACTCAGGACTCAGCCCCAAGGGACAGAACCCGATTCCTCCTGGCTGCAGCAGGAGAGCAAGTTTGTTGAGTCTCGTGGCTGAGAGGTGTAGGGCTCTACCTGGTTTCTGGTGAAGTGGATCTAGTTGATTCTTACACAGTATTGTTAGAAATATTTCTCTTTCTTAGCTCTGTTTTTCTCTGGACTTATTTCATTCTCAGACAGGCAGCCCTGACCTGGCGATGTGGTGGCTACCAGTAGGTCCGGGTTTATATCCTGCTAGCTTAGCCAGTCTAATAGAAAGAGAGCTAATTTGAAAGTACTCTGTAACCTGTAAAATGCTAAATAAATGGTTTTATTTGTTACAGTATTGGATACCAGCACATGTTATACTGAGCAGTTAAGTTAATCAGTAAACTATACTTGTCCACTAGATCTTCAGGTCCTAGCACTCAAACGTGCATGGAAATTGTTCATATTTACCAGAAAAGTAAAGTAACAGGGTATTTTATCTTCATAATATTCCTTATCAACAGTTCTGATCATCTTAGAAGCTTAATCATCTCCATATATATGATTCTAGTCATACTCTCTACTGGTTTTGACCTTATATATAATTTATTGTTCTAATTCTGTGTACTGTTGGGCTCTGGATTATCTGTATTAGTTAAAATTTGTGGTAATAAGTCATAAATAATAACTATTTATCAATGGAATAAATCATAATAGCAATTGCCTAGATTTTAATAGCTTTTTCCAGTTTATGGAGCCTTGCCTGATTCATATGCTTCCGTGTGCGTGTGTTTTTGTGCTTATTTTATATTCTTCTTTGCTTGGTTTTAAAATGGATGTGACTTAAACTCCATATAGTTACAACATAACCAGTAAGTAGTAAAGTCATAGGAAGACCCAGATGAGGAGGACCTGGGCTGCTTCCTAAAGCCGCAGAGCTGCCTTTGGCTGAGTGGCGTGCCCCTGCCTTTCTTTTAAGTCTTATGAAGATTTAGCTCCTCCTCCTTTCGGAAGAGAACTCAAACTTCCTTCCCATCTAGCTTTCCTCTATGTAATAACTAAATATGCAAAGATAAGGTAACAGTGGCAACCAAATTCTCAATCAACTATGAGTAAATTATTTTTGATTAAAAAGAGGGATGATGTTATTAAATCCACTATCCTGTCCTAGTTTCTTTTGAGAAAATATAAAGCTTCATCTCTTCACTGAGATCGTCTCCCCTCTTCATTGTCGGTAGCTGCAGCACTTTGGACAAATTGTCTTAAGAGCCCTTTAGAAGAAGCATAGCTACATTTAGAGAAGAAAGACTTTGTTTTAAGTCTTGTCTTTTTTTTTTTTAATGTCTGAGAGTTTGTTTAAATTTGCACAAACATTCTATTCTTCCTACCTAGAAACTTTGGAACATCCTCATTCATTTAGCAGCTCATCATTAAACCTATAATAAATATTTCCACAAAAATAAAGAATAAAACCATTGGAATTCTTCAACGCAACATTCATCAGGGTAATAAGACAAGGAAAAGAAAAGATAGAAGCATTGGAAAGGAAGAATAAAAATTGTCATTATTTGCAGATAATTGCTGAGAAAAATCAGAAGTATCTACAGGTAAATTATTAAAATTAATGAGAGGTTAGCAACTTCTCTGGATAAGCAATCAATATATAAAAATTTCATCTCTGTTTACCATCAACAAACTGAAAAAAATTTAAAGATACCATTATAGCAACAAAAAGTATGAGGTACCTACTAAAAAAAGTCTTATAAAAAAAGGGTATTATCTTTATCTTCAAAATTCTAAATAGATGAAGAACTGAACCGTATTTATAGATAGGAAGATTTAGTTTTAATTTAAAATTAATATTAGTTTTTCTCCAGTTAATCTATATTTATTGTAATGTAATGCTGTTTGTTTGTTTGAACCTAACAAGCTGATTATAGAATTTGATGTGAAAGAGCGATGGCCCAAGGATGGCCAGGACAATTCTGAATAGCAGCAGCAAGAGGAGAGACCTGCCCAATCACGATTAGTATTCACATGAAGTTGCAGGAATTCAGACAGTGGAACACTGGTGAGGAATGAATGAGTAGAACGGTGGAGCAGAACCGAGAGTCCAGGGGCGGACTCGACACATTCATGGACTCTTGAACGTAAGCTGGGTGGCACTGTAGCTCTGTGGGCAAAGAAGGGACTGTTCATTAAACGATGCTGTAGCAATTGATCATCCATACCGAAAAGATGAAACTTGCATCTCGGTTCTCATACTGCACACAAAAATAGGGTGGGGTAAAGACCCAAATGTGAGAAGTGAAGCTTTATATTTTTAAAGGATAGTGCAAAAGAATATCTTTCTGTTAGTCCCTTTTTATACTTGCTCAGACTATCCTATATCTTATTTACAATGTAAAAGGCATTAAGCATAAAACAAGACTGATAAATTCAACTATATTAAAATTTAAATCTTCTGTTCATCAAAAAAATATGTAAAAAATAGTGAAAAGAAAAGCTACGGAGGAAGAGATTTTCAACACCTATAACTGGAAAAGGGTATTTTTTCCCCTTATTTATTTAGTTATTTTTATTGTGGTAAGAAACACACACACACACATTACATAAAATATGCCATCTTGGAAGAGGTATATTTTTAAAGTGCTTTGAAGGGGCAAAAGACATGGACATGCAATAAGCCACATATAATGACCTGCATGTTAATCAGGGAATGCAAATTCAGACCACATCAGCATACTGTTTGACTCTCACCAATTCGGCAAAAAGTAAAACAACTAGTAGGACCCAGTGTTGACAAGGGTATGGAGTCACAGGCACTCTTACGCATGTGGATAGAAGTGCACATTTGGTGTGACCACTTTGGAAAACAATTGGGCATTATCTGTTAGAGTTGAAGATGGACATACCCTATGCCCAGCAATTTAACTCCTATGTGTAACCTGGAGAAAGCATTGTCTGATATACCAGGTGTTAAGAACAGGAAGATTTGTAACAGCACTGTTTGTAAATAGGAAAAAAGGGGGAGATAGCATTCTAGAAAGAACCCAAGTGATTGTCAACATGAAAATGAATAATTTGTGGCATATTCATCAGTTGGAACACTGTTCAGCAGTGGAAATTGAGGAATACAGATGGTAAACTTATAGGCATAATGTAAAGTAAAAAAAAAAGTGAGTTTCAGAAGAATTAAACTATGTACATTTATAATAAAGTTCAAAATCATTCAAAACTAAATAGTACATTATCATAGATATATACATATGTAGTAGAACTATGAAGAAAATTGAAGGAGGGGTCTGGCCTGGTGGTGCAGTGGTTAGGTTCACATGCTCTGCTTCAGCAGCCCAGGGTTCACGGGTTCAGATCCTGGGCACGGGCCTACACACTGCTCACCAGGCCATACTGTGGTGGTGTCCTGTATATGAATAGAGGAAGATTGGCACAGATGTTAGCTCAGGGACCATCTTCCTCACCGAAAAAAAAAAAGAAAAAAGTAAAGGCGTAATAAGCATAAAGTTCGGATGATACTTATCTCTGGAACAAGGAATGGGAACAAGAAGTCCTAATATTTTATTTCTTAAACTGATTAGTAGGTATGTTTTTGATAATTTTGTCATCCTTTCTTCCTTATTAGTAGAAATATATTCTTGGAATGTAGAAGATATTTCTAAATGTTAAAAGGTCATTTTGGCTGCAATGTGTGTGGTAAAGAATGGATTTGGGGAGACCAGTTGGGGAGTTATTCAAGTGCCTGGGCAAAGCTGACGGTGGCTTGAACTAGGGTGGTGGCCATGGAGGAGGAAAGGTTGAAATGGGTTTGAGAACAGTGCAGAAGGTGGAATCAATAAGGCCAGGTGTGGACTGGATGTGGAGGTTGGGGTGATGAGTGAGAAGTGTGGATCAAGAATGGCAGCATGGTTTTTAACATGAGTGTTGAGTAGAGGGTGACTGTAGTCATGCATGTAGACATGCAGACCAAAAAGAGTGACAGCTTTTCGCCCTATAAACTTATTTCCAGAAACTGTTTTATGTCAAATGAATCATTTTATTCCCTGAAATTGAACAATGAGAAAGGAAAATATAATTTAAACAACAACCTACAGAATATTCGTAATGTTCATAGAGTCTGTTCAAATTATTTGTAGGTAATGTGGTGTGAACTTTTAGACAATGATTATATATCTGTCTATATTAGCATCTCTCTAAGTGTGTTAATAACTCACCTTGGGAATAAAGTGTCCCGTCAGTTATGTTGGAGAACCACTGGTGTAAATAGTGTTTTTTTTTTTATTGAGATAATATTGGTTTATAACATTATATAAATTTTAAGTGTACACCATTATATTTCAACTTTTGTATACACTACATCGTGTTCACCACCAAAAGTCTAGTTTCTTTCCGTCACCATACAGTGTCCCCGTTTACCCCTTTCGCCCTCCCCCAGCCCTGGTTTAAATAATGTTAGACGGGCTTCTCCACTGTAGGACTGCTCAGAATCTGCGATGTGCTAATGAGTGTCACAGGCGCACTGTTCCCAAACTTATTAACTGTGGAAGTCTTCATGATTTATTTCTAGGCACCTAGCCCTATGTAGGTCATATTTTGGAAAATTTTACACTTACATCATGCAACTATTGAACAGGGGCGGCTCCAGCAATATTCCACACTAAATAGTGGGTGCTTATTTTTCAAGTGAGTAAATAGCCTTACTAGATCAGCAATTTATTAATATTTATGTGAGTGCTAAAGTATCTGTATAATATACAGACAAATTTAATTTATACTTTTCTTGCTATTCTATCTGACAGTAGTTTGATGCTAGAAATCCAAAGGTGCCTGCTCAGTTGTGAATAGAGGGCAATTTTACAATATATGTGACCAGACTAGACTTCGATTGTTACCACTTCTCTTAGGAGTTTTATTTTTATATTAATGGCCATCTCTTCTCCTCTGAATGTTTTCTTTCTAAATGATTGTGCATCTTCCCGGTTTCTAATTCAGAGAGTAGAAAGTGCTATATTTTTATTTTTATAGTATTCCAGGTTTATATTTTTATTTTGTCACTCACGTCTCTGAAGCAGACAGTCATATCCAAGAAGGTGGGGTGAAACCTTTCTCAGCCTTATGATCCTCCAGTTCTGTCCTCATGAATATTTTTCAAGTTGAAAGCATGAAGAACTGACTCTGTTGACAGACTGCAGGTTTTTAAGATTTGTTGATGATGCAGTGTTTTGAACACATTTCACAGGTTGATGACCATTGGTGGTAAAGCTGTGTCTCTCACACGCTGCTCTCGGAGCAACAGTGCTCTCTGAGTAAGTGCTCTGCACTGAGAGCTGCTCTGTCCCTCACCCCCCCAGGAAAACAGCAATGTGTACAGAGTAAGAAAATCCTGAGCACCCGTAAGTCATCACTTCCGGCAAATAGCCTAATAATATGTCTGGGAAGATGGTCTTTCTTGACCATTCATAATTTAAAATTTACTATCTTGATGGTATAAAAATTGCTTAAAACCAAAGTAAAAGAATTGTTTTAAGAAGGCAGTTACTGGGATTGAATGATCGGTTGATATCTGGTCATTATTCTTGTTAGAGCAAACACCAACAAAGAATGTGAAAAGAAGACATGTTTTATGTGAATAGTATTCACTCCATGTTTAGGCTTCATTTCTGTATCCAGCAACAAACTCATTTTACAGTGGTTCAGTGATTAAAAGTGGCACACCAATTATTGCAGTTTACCGGAGGTGGGGGAGCTGGGCATTTATATGGTCTGGGCATGCTGCTTACCAGCGCGTCTTTCTGGGTGGACTTCTGCTGCAGGCTTGTTGGGGACATACCTGGTTGGCTACAGCCTGCTCAAGGGGCATCATTTTGGAAAGGCTGCTGCTCCTGGAGACTGATTTCTATTGAGACTTATTCCTATTATGTGTAGTGATAGAGAAGTTATATATATATTTCATATTAAGTGTAATTGTCTATAGCTTACCCTGTTATTAGAACAAACAGCTGAAAATTTTGCTAAATTTAGACACATCAAAGAGCAAACACCCTTTTCTTTGTTATTTAGCATAAAGAAAACTATTTCCAGGGTCCAGCCTCGTGGCCTAGCGGTTAAGTTCGCACACGCTGCTTCAGCAGCCCAGGGTTTCTCTGGTTTGGATCCTGGGCGCAAACTTGGCACTGCTCATCAGGCCATGTTGAGGCGGCATCCCACATGCCACAACTAGAAGAACCTACAACTAGAATATACAACTATGTACTGGGGGGCATTGGTGAGAAGAAAAAACAAAGATTGGCAACAGATGTTAGCTCAGGGCCAGTCTTTAAAAAAACAACAACAAAAACTATTTCCAAATACCGATTTATATATTTGTACATTAATTCAGTTATATTATTTATATTATTATAGATAACATTTATAAATTATTTTTAACCATATAGTTGCAATGTTTTTTTTTGAAGAAGAAGATTAGCCCTGAGCTAACATCTGCAGCCAATCCTCCTCTTTTTGCTGAGGAAGACTGGCCCTGAGCCAACATCCGTGCCCATCTTCCTCTACTTTATATGTGACACGCCTACCACAGCATGGCTTGACAAGTGGTGCCATGTCCGCACCCAGGATCCAAACTGGCAAACCCCAGGTTGCTGAAGTGGAACATGCAAACTTAACCACTGCACTACCAGGCCAGCCCCTATAATGTATTTTTATATGTTATATTTTTAGTAATTGCCTACTACCTACTGTACGCTGTCTAGGTGTTGGGGATAGAGTAGTGAATAAAACAAGACCGAAATCCTTCCCCTCATGGAGCCTCTATCAGAAATGGCTTGTTTAGGAGTGTGTATGCATAATTATCATTATGTCTTGCTGTCCTGTCAAACATTCATTATTAAGCAAAATATTCCTTGATCTCCTCAAATTGCTCTGAGTTGTGAGCAGATGGACAGAACCTAAAAGCTGAGAGATTAAGACATTCTAATGCTTAATACAGCTGATACAAAGGATATGTTGTAACACTAGTTTTAATTTCCGGAGGTGGGCTTCTTACCTGAAATATTGACAGAAGAGGTATCTTTTGTTTTCCTGCATTCTTCCTCTCCTTTGCTAACGTGGTGACTTTGCATCAGCAAGCATTCGTGGAGGCATAGCACTGGCTAGACACTGGGAGGTTAAACAAAAGAAAAGAAAAGATGGCTAGAAATCAAAATTACACTAAGATATTCCCTTACACCCGTTAGAATGGCAAAAATAACCAAAACGAAAAGTAGCAAATGTTGGAGAGGTTGTGGAGAAAAAGGAACTCTCATACACTGCTGGTGGGAATGCAACCTGGTACAGCCACTATGGAAGACAGTATGGAGATTCCTCAAAAAATTAAAAATAGAACTACCATATGATCCAGCCATCCCACTACTGGGTATCTATCCAAAGAACTTGAAATCAGCAATGCCAAAAGTCCCATGCACCCCAATGTTCATTGCAGCAGTATTTACAATAGCCAAGACGTGGAAGCAACCTACGTGCCCATCAACTGATGATTGGATAAAGAAGATAATGGTGTGTGTATACACACACACACACACACACACACACACACAAACAGTGGAATACTACTCAGCCATAAAAAAGGATAAAATTGTCCCATTCACAGCAACACAGATGAAACTTGAGGGTATTATGTTACGTGAAATAAGCCAGGTAGAGAAAGACAGTCTCTGTATGACTCCACTCATATGTGGAAGTTAAATTTGCAGACAAAAGAGAACAGATTAGTGGTTACCAGGGGAAAGGGGGCATGGGGTTGGGCACAAAAGGTGAAGTGGTGCACCTACAACACGTTGACTGACAAACAATAATGTACAACTGAAATTTCACAAGGTTATAAACTATCATAATCTCAATAAAAAGTTAAAAAAAAAAGATGGCTAGACAGAATAGAAGAGTGGTTTATAGGCTCAGGTGAGCCATCAGAGAGACCTGGGTATTTGGTGTTTGATAAGTTGGAAGGTGATGATAAAAGAGAAGGAGTGGGGAATGACACCCATGGTTTTAACGGGGCCATCTGTGAGGATAGGGATGGCATTCAATGAAATGTGGAATACAAGAGGGGTAGCTGCTTTATGGTGTGGGGGGTGCAAAGATGGTGAGTTTAGTCTGAGATGATGATAGAATATCCAAGGAGAGATGCCTGTGAATATCTCGGCAGTGGGTGAATACTGCCTCAGCCGGTGTGATTGGAGAAGCTCTAATTGGAACGCTTTTTTTAAGTACCAGCAAAAAAAAATTTTTTAACGTATTGTTTTCTCTTCTGTTTCTACTACTACAATTACAACAGTATAATATTCTGTTCTTTTCTATTATTTTTAGGGTTACATTGACTATATGGTAGCTTGGAACATCATTTATAGAACATTTATTTTGGATGTGTGTTCAGAAGTTCCAAATAACAGACTAATAAATGCAGTTTTAGTGTACAACTTCTGTGTAATTTGAAGACTTCCCATCATGAAATTGCTCAGTGTTTAGAGCACATTCTTAAGCTGACATTGCTGTTGTCGTGATTGTATGTGCAGAGGAAGGCAACCACTAATTCACCAGCTGGGAGATGGAGTGCAACCACTGGTAAGCCCAGTTGTTTATGTAGTGTGCTCATCCCAGATTAGCTTTCAAACAGCCCTCTTAACCATGTGGAAGGGTGGGAGTAGGGGGATGAAATCAAGACAGTGGAACAGTGCAGAGAGATTTTGGGACTATTCTTACCATATTTACTTTATGAAGTTTTGTTTTGTTTTTTAATAGTCTCAAAAAGAAGAAAAATAAACAGAAAAAATAAACCCACCATGAGAAAATAGCGTTTGCTACCCACAGTTTGGGTGTTAAGACTTTGATTTCTTACTACCAGAATTTATTTTCTTTCCTGCTTACTTGATAGTAAGTTTTGAAGAACTTCTTTCTTCAAAATATATACATGAGAGTATATATATGTAGAAACTCATGTAGATGTCTGATGTTTATGTATTCAGTCAGATTAAAAATTGTTTTTATGTTTTTAATTTTAAATGTAAATTTCAAAGCTTTTCATAGGAGATTTCACAATTTTAGTTCAGTTGTTAATATAAAATTGTATCACGGCTTATTGATTTTATGTAGCATCAAGTGTTAATGATTTTATTTTAAAAGGTTTAATTTTAGAATAATTGGTAAAACTTGGAGATAAGAAATAGTATTTATTAAATCATTTCTACCATCTAGATTAAAATGGCCATCAGATGTTTTCCAATTAGTTATTTTTAAAGAAAGGCTGCTAAGAGAAACTGTGACACCATGTGGGACTCTTTTTATAGAAATCTGAGGTCTGCTTTTGACCTTTGCTGTTCTGACCTCAAGCTTGTTCAGATGTTGATTCAAAGAATGGCATAAAAGTCTCTTTTTTTACTGTGTAAAAAAAATACTATCTATTAAACAATAGAACTGGAGCCAGGGTAGTTAGAAGTTCATCAGTCTCTAGAGAATTTAGCTTAAATTATTTGATAAAAATCCTCATTCCTCCTAAATATTTAGTTTTTTCTTTTTTTCCTCTTATTCCTCTGCCCCAGCTCTGGCACAAATGGAAAAGCTCTTCTGTGAAGGGAAGGTACAGCCCAGGTTGCACTAGTCTGGAGCATTTGATGTTGCTAAGCAAATGTTAGATTAAACAAAACAATATTTATTTTCTTCTTTACCTTAAATACAAGACCATATGGTGCATATCTAGAACAAGCTAAGTGGTTAATTGCATGTTAAATTCCTTTCCTCTTTGACTGCATAAACAACTGAGAAAATATTTACCTTCTCTGTCATGCTGGATTTATTTATGACTTTGTAACTAAAACACAGAAGTGTTATAAATTGAAACTTTAATCTCATGATTGACTCATTTTCTAAAAATTTATATGGTTTCAGTTTGTGGGACAGCTGCAACTCTAGATTTCACTGATTTAAAACATGAGGAAATTATATGACTGCCTGAGTTGTTTTTATAATATAGTCCTTTGAGCCAAGTCACCAACTTTCATTTTTGTCTTCGTTTTCATAAATAGTTCCACACCTTTTTTTTGCCTGCAAATTCACATAGGCTAGATATAATGAAATAAAAACCCAAGATAGTGGAAATTCTTTCTTTACCGGGTAAACTTGGTATTTTAAATGATACACATGTGTCTTTTAGATTATAGCTGTTTACATTTCAGGAAGCTTTTTCACTGGTAATTCTCTAAGGTAAACCACGTTCTCATCCACATGAATGTGAGTGGTGAGCAGGACAAGGGGACCTCACTATTATTCCTGGAGTGACAGTACCCAGAGGGGCTTGGACCAGTGTCTTTTTACCTTTATGCCTTTGGAACTCCAAGGGCAACATTAGCAACAGAAGGAAGCCTCCAGTTGAATAATGTTAATTTTACATTTTAGTTGTATTTTGAGTAGGTAATATATGCACATGATTAAAAATCGTAAGGTATAAAGCATTTACAGTATGATGTCTCCCTCCTACTCCAGTCCTCCTGGCCCTTGGCCCCTCTCCCTGGAGGCACCGTGTGCCACTCTTGTTTCTCACACACTGACTTGAAGATAGAATCACTTCAGTTAGATAGAAAGATACATCAAATCTGCTGTTCTCAGGAACTCCCTCCCTTTACTGTTCTTCCTGCCTTTTCTTCCACATGGGCTAACTCTTGGCTGGACGATTACAATTCTCCCTTAATGAATCTTCTGTTATCTCCTTTTCTTCTGTCAAATCCACACAGCTATCAGTGAGATCCTTTCTAAATACAAATTTGATTATGGTACCCCTCCCCCCTCCTTAAGACCGTCCAGTTGTTTCCATTGCTCTTGAGTTAAAGGTCAAAGACCTTGGCTACCCACGAGTTCCTGCGTGGTTGGTCACTCGAGCTGCATCCAGCTGAACACACCCTGCTTCCTTTGGCACCATGTTCTCTACGTTCTTGGCACTTGTTTCCTTCTGCCTGGAGCACTCTCTTTTCTCCTCACGTCACCTCTGCTAGAAATGGCACTTCTCCAGACCTCGTTCCTCTGTTATACATTCTCATAGAACTGAGGTCTTTCCCTTCGTAGTGATCTTCCCAGTTTATAATTTCTTAATGTCGTTTGATTAGTTTCTGTCTTCCCAGTGGAAGTGAAACTTGCATAAGAGCAAGGCCCCTTTCTGACGTGTTCATTATTTCTCCAGGACTCCACACAGTTTCTTATACATGGTAGGTGCTCAACAAATATTTATGGAAGTTTTTTTGTTTTATCTTTTCACAGATGCATAAGTTATATAAAGTGCACAAATCCTAATACACAGCTCCACGAAATTTTATATAGGTATATACCTGTGTAACCACCACCCAGATGGAGATATATAACATTCCCAGCACCTCAGCAGGCCCCGCCACCCCCTCTCAGTCAGTACCCTCTTCCCACAAGGTACCCACTGTTTTGCCTGTTTTGAACTTCTTGGAAGTGCCTTCGTACAGTATGTGCTCTTTTGTGTCTGGCTTCTGTTGTATATTACGTTTGTGAGATCTGTCCATCTTCCTGTGTATTTCAGTAATCTGTTCTTTTTCATTGCTTTAAAATATTCCATTTTTAATAAGCCACAACTTATTTATCCATTCCATTGTTGGTGGACATTTGAGTTATTTCTGGTTTGGGGCTATTTTGAATAAAGTTCCTATGATTATTCTTGTGTATGTCTTTTGGGGGATGTAAGCATTCGTTTCTGTTGAGTGTACACCCAGGAGAGATATGGGGTATTCTTTTGTTTAGTTTTAATGTATCTGTTGCCAAATGGTTTTTTAGAGTAGTTCTGGTGAGTTACATGC
The DNA here is from genome assembly GCF_021613505.1 of Equus quagga. Taxonomy (NCBI): domain Eukaryota; kingdom Metazoa; phylum Chordata; class Mammalia; order Perissodactyla; family Equidae; genus Equus; species Equus quagga. The sequence goes on from NC_060272.1 coordinate 77,628,383, forward strand.
CAACTAGCAATGTTTGCATGTATCATTTGCTCCACATCCTGTCCAGTAATTGGCTTTAACTTCAGCCATACTGGGGGTGTGGAGCATTATCTCACTGTGGTTTAATTTGTACTTTGCTCATGACTAATGACACTGGGCACTTTTTCATATGTTTATAGGCCACATGAATGTCCCCTTTGTGTAAGGATTTTGGCTCTAATCTGGGTGAAATAGGAAGCCATTGGAGGGTTTCAAGCAGAGGACTAACAGATTGAATGCAGAGTGTAAGAAAAGGAGCAGAATCAAGGGTGATTGCGAATATTTTGGCCTGAGCAGCCAAAACGGTGGTGTAGCCCTTAAGAGGGAGAAGACTGTGGGAAGAGTAGGTCCTTAAGGGTGATCAGGAGATCAGTTTTCAGAAATACTAAGTTTGAGACATCTGTTAGACAAACAAGAGAAGATGTCATGTAGGCAGGTGGATATACAATTCTAAAGTTTGGAAGAACTGTCTTTGCTGGAGATATCAGTTTGGGGTTATCCACACATAGATTGTATCTAAAGCCAAGGTTTTGGGTGAGATCACCCTTAAGAGTGAGTAGAAATGGAAAAAGATATGTCTGAAAGATGAGCCCTGGGCCGTCATTTGGAAGACTGGGAAATGAGAAAGAACCAACAGAGGAGAATGAGAGCGAGAAACCAATAAAGTAAGAGGAAAGACTAAGACAGCATGATGTTCTGGAAACCAATTGAAGAAAGTGTTTCAAGGAGGAGTGAGTGAGTGATGTGTCAAATGGTACCTTTAGGTCAAGTGAGTTGAGGACTGAGAATCAGTCATTGGGTTTAACAATGTGAAGGTCATGGGTGACCTGGATGAGTACAGTTTAAGTGGAGTGGTGGGAGCAGAGACTAAGTGGAGTGAGTTTCAAGAGAAAATGGAGGGAGAGGAATTGGAGGCAGTGTGTATAGGTAACTCGTGTTTTCTTGTGAGAAAAGGAGAGAAATTGGACTTGGAGGGAGTGCAGGATAAAGAGAGGTGTTTTTTTGTTTGATTGATTTCATTTTGGTTTTTAATGAGAGAAATAACATGTGTAGGCTAATGGGAAAGCTCTATTAAGACTGAAAAATTGATGATGCAGGCAAGCAATGGCCAAATGGCTGGGGTGGGTGAGAGGGGATGGGATCTTTTGTCTATGCAGAGGGGTTAGCCCCTGCTGGGAATACAGTCATCTGTAGGGCATGTGAGCAAAGATACGGGTACTGGGTAGGTGTGATTGTGGAAGTTCCCTTCAGCTTGCTTTGTTCAGTGAAATAGGAAGCATAGTCACCAGCTGAGAGTGAGAGGGAAGGTGGTGCTGGTATTGAGGAAAGAGGAGACTATAAAGTGGTCATTCCTGAGAACGGGAGAGTCAGTGGAGTGAGATCTGTGATTTGCTGCTGAACAGCATTAAGGGCCCACTTGAGGTGAATGCCACTAATTTGAAACAAGAGCCATCGAGATGGTTATATGCTTTTCCCAGCAATATTCACCTGTGCAGGTACAGGTGCCAAGCTTTAACCAGAGCTGTGGTTTTGCCAAATGAGTATGGTGATGCAAGTATGGCAATGGACTTGAGGGTGTACGCAAAAAAAGCATTAGAATGACTGACTGTGGGATGTACTTGGGTGAAGAGAACAGGGAGCACATGAGGGAGCTGAAGCATGGGGAGCAGTTGTTAGGATGAATGGATTTTGAGGTCCCATTGGGGTTTGAGAGAAGGTACTAGAGAGAGTGAGTGGAAAAGATAGGAGGTGATAGTTGAGGAAAGGAGTAAGAACTTGAAGTTGGTATTGTGGGGTGGTTTCAGTTATAGTAGTGACGAGGTCCAGGTTGTAACCATGGAAGTGAGAGACTGAGTTAGGGCCAAGGACAGTAGCACTAAAGGAAACAAGGTCAAAGAATCAAGAAGCCAGAGTATATGTATTAGTTTTCTGTTGTTGCTATAATGAAATGATGCGGGGTCGGTGAGCCTAGGAGTCGAAAGAAAGATTTCTTGGACTCTCAAGATCTGGCAGTAGTGCTCTTTTATTTAGAGAATAGTGTGGAATAGCATGGGGACAGGACCCATGGGCAGTCAGGCTGCTGCGTGGGGACAGGGCCCACGGGCAGGAGGAGCCACTGCTGCTGCCGCTTCTGCTGCCCCCGTTGGCATGGGGACAGGACCCATGGGCAGGCAGAGCCGCTGCTGCTGCCCCCGAGTTGAGGGTTAGGCTAATTTTATAAGGCATGGGTATGTGAGTCATCTCTTTACAAGACAAAGCAAAGAACATGAAAAAAAGTTAAAATGGTATCAGTGCAGGTAGAGTCTGGTCATTGGGTGATCCCATGACTTTTAGACAAGAATCAAATCAGTTTAAGTAAAGGTCAGAAGCCACCACCCTAAATCAGTTACATGAGATTGCCAGACAGCAACCAACTTAAGTTCTTGCCCTCCCCATTAAGAGTTTCTAGGGACAAGGTCATCTCTCTTCTTCTTCCTGGTACAGAGAGGGAGGCACCTTTTACAGATAGAGATTTACCTTACAAATGTAAATGTGTCCCAACAAGAGCAAGTTCCATTCCTCAGAGCCTCCTTCCATGTCCCAGTTTATCAAAAAGCAATCAGCCCCAAACAATCCCGATGCCAAAGAGACATATCCTGGGGTGGCCAATTTCAGGTCCCTACAAGGTCATCCCCCCTTCCTTCACAAATGCAAATCTCTCTCCAAGGGCAAGAAAATTCCAGTCCTCAGAGCCTGCTTCTCATCTGCAGTTTTTAAAATTAACCAGCCAAAAATCCTCATCATAAACTACTACAAATTTAGTGGCTTAAAACAGCAGAATATTTATTCTCTTACAGTTCTTGAGGCCAGACATCCAAAATTAGTCTTAAGGAGCTAAATTCAATGTGGCAGCAAGACTTGTTCCTTCTGGAGGCTCCAGGAGAGAATCCATTCCTGCATCTTCCAGCTTCTAGAGCCCGACAGTGTTCCTTGGCTCCCCGTCACATCACTCCAATCTCTGCTTCCCTCACACATCACCTTGCCTCTTTGACCTTCTTGCCTCTCTCTCTAAGGACCCTTGTGATTACATTTAGGTTCCACCCAGATGCCCCAGGGTAATCTCCTCAAGATCTTCAATTTACATCTGCAAAGTTCCTTTTGTCATATAAGGTAGCATCCACAGGTTCCAGAAATTAGGGCATCACATCTTTGGGGGAGGGGCATTATTCTTTTCTACTACAAGGGGCCTTTGAGAGATTAGCTATAGGGTCATCAATATCATCAGAATTATAATAGGAGTAACGTTGGTAAGAGTGAAAGTAGAGCAGAAGTGAAACTCTTCAAAGAATGAGTGGGAATGACCGACATCCCAGCTAGTGACTGCAGAGTGAAGGGTAACAATTTGTCCTAGGCCATTCTCAGGAAAATCGAAGTTGGAGTATCCTTAAGGAGGAGGCAGGGAGGATGGTCTAGAACTGGCAGTGACAAACAGAAAGCACCTGCCCCACCTCCAAGCCCCGTGATATGAGGGATTGGAAAAGATTGCCAGGGGAGGAGGATTCTCAGTAGAGACCCAAGTTTTTGTCAGAACAAAAAAGTGAAGGGAACATTCAGAGAAGGCAGATGAAAATACAGGTGATTTTGCTGACAACTGAATTCCAGAAAGCTCAGTGGAAGATGGGGAGGAGAAAGAAGAGGTCAGAAAATGGGATTCAACAAGCTGTTGGGAGACCAGAGCTTCATATGGTAACTGATTTAAATAGAGCAGGTGGTCTTAAGACAAATACTGGCGGTGGAGCTGTGAGGGCTGGGCAGAGGGAGGGTGAGAGTCCTGGCAGAGCACACAGTGCCCTGGACCTCCCACGTGACATCTGCAGATGGAGGCAAGTGGAGGGTGGGTCTCCCTTAGAACCTGTAGGAGTTGGATGAGGAGAGCTCAAAACCAATCATACTGGAGAGACTGGGAGTTGAAGAGAAGGGCATGGAAAGTGAGACATGATTTCACATTAGTTTGCAAAATAGAAGTACAGTATTTCTGTTTATTTATTTGTTCCTTATACTCTGGGTAGTGGCAGAGGCCAGGATCCCCATTCAGTTTTGTACTGAAGCTAAGAAGCTTTCCAAACTTTGGAATTATGTTATAGGAACAGAATAGAGTGAGGATTAAGTAATTTACCTAAGGTGTCATAGGCACAGTTAGTATACATATTGCCTGACTTTTGGACTAGAGTTCTCTCTGTTATACTAATTTACTGTCATGAAATAAATTCCAGATAGTGTAAACAAATAGAAAAACACAATTTATTAAAAGATGGCACATATAGGCAAATATCTCTGTCATTTAGGGAAGGATAGTAAGTTAAAAAGAAATGGAAGATGGGGCTGGCCCCGTGGCCGAGTGGTTAAGTTCACGCGCTCCGCTGCAGGCGGCCCAGTGTTTCGTTAGTTCGAATTCTGGGTGCGGACATGGCACTGCTCATCAGACCACGCTGAGGCAGCGTCCCACATGCCACAACTAGAAGAACCCACAATGAAGAATACACAACTATGTACCGGGGGGCTTTGGGGAGAAAAAGGAAAAAATAAAATCTTTAAAAAAAAAAAAAAAGAAATGGAAGAAATCGCAAATGAAAACTAATAGATTTGATCACAAAAATTTGAATTTCTCTCAGAAAACATGAATAAAATTCACAGGCTCGCAAACTGCTTTTAAAAATTGTAACATTTATGACAAATGGTTTACATTGTTACTGCATAAAGAGCTTATACAAATACAACAAGAACAACTGAAGAATAGCAACAGATCTCAATACTCCCCCATCAGAAAATGGACAAAAATAAAAACAGTCACAAAAGAGGGAAATGTAAATGGTTTATGTATGTGTGTATGAAAAGTTGTCTGACTTTCCTAGCACACAGAAATATGCAAATTGAAATAACAGTGAAACAACATTCACTTACCAAATTAATAAAGATTTAATAAAAAGACAACATAGTGGTGCCAGTATTGATACACTGAGATAGATATTTTTATATTTGTTCATCGGAGGATAAATTGGTTTGGCAAGAGGGATCAAGAACATGAAGAGCTTTCCAAGTTCTTAAGCCAATAATGTAACATTTAGGAATTTATTCTAAAGAATTTATTATAAAGAAATAAATAGAAAACCAAATAAAACTTTATACCTGATAATCACTACAGTTACAAAAAATTGGAAAGAGTCCAACATTGAAGGACTGGTTAAGCAAACTGTAGCGTGCCTGCAGACTGTGGTCTGCCCATGTGGTTGTCATCAGGCCTCTTCACTAACATTCCACTTCTCTTCCTGGCACCTGGTAGAATTGCCCTTCCTTGTTCCATGCAGGTAGTTGTGACCCTGTGACTTAATTTGACCAAAGAAATGGAGCAGAAGTGATATGTGTCTTTGCTAGGCTGCAGCCTTTAAGAGCTCCTGTGCACTTGTCCGCTTTTCCTTCCCCTGGGCCCAGCTACGAACGTCATTCCAGGTGGCAGAGACCCTAAAAGTGTGTGTGACTCAGTGCCGTAGATGAGGGAAGAGAGTGCTGACCTGAGAGGGACGTGTCATCTGCTCAAGGAACAAATCTTTGTTGTTTGAAGCCACAGAGATCATAAGTTTTGTGTTATTGCATCATAGCATATCCTGACTAATACAATCCATGTGATGAAATAATGTACAGCAATTAATGTTTAAAAACAATTCTTAAAATCAGGATTGTGAAAGCAGCTATAAATTTGTAGATAGTGTGATTTCATCTTCTGAAAACAGACTGAAGAGAACTTTAAAGTATTGACAAATTTTTATCACACAGTCATACATTAGGGGTGAGCTTCATTTTCTTCTTTATGTTTATATTCCAGTTTTCCTATAATGAACATATATTCCTTGTAAAATCAGGATAAAAACACATACACATACACCCCCACACACCTTCAGTTGGCTTCCAGTGACAGGGGCATCCCATTCTCTCTGCATCATTAAAAAGGTAACAATAATTGAAATGACAGCGATCATATGGGCCCTTTCTATACCTGGTCAGCCCAGCTGAGATGAAGGAGCAGAACTAAGCTTCAGTTAGGTTCAGAGGAGAAATTCCCCTTCCCCATGGTTTTAGTTCTGGATGTGAAATTCGCTCCCCTAGTGCTCAAGAACTTTCCCTCTCTTCTTTAAGTGATCTTGGAGATTGAGAATGTGAACTGTCTTGCTTCAGAAAAGATGCATTCTGAAAGAGAGAGCTTTTGGGGTGATAATCAGGCTCTTCATAACACTGAGCAGTTTTTCATTGCAGAGCACTGTGTGGAAATGCCATGGCAGAGAGCACAGAGGAAAGAGAAAATGTGTCTTTGCCTGGATGAAACTTATACATACCTTAATAAATGAAGATGAATTAATTCAAAACTGACTATGGAATGTGAGTCCCTTGCTTTCCCAAATCATCTGAAAGTCTCATACGTCTCTTACTAGGATTAAGCTCAATCCTCCGTGAAATATAGCTTAGACTTGGTTCATTTTTGTTTATCACGCATTTTCCAGGGGCCTTTATTATTGTGTGCCAGGCACAATGTCTTGATACTTTGTGCAGAGTGGACAGGATGCTTGACACTTATCTGCATCGCAAGCTGTGGCCTTATCCCTAGTTTGTTTTCCCAGGCCCCATCTGGTGCTCACTTTCCTTCTCTTGCTGCAGAACTCTGCCCCAGAACCCTATTCTCCTCGCCCCAGCTCTTGTTCCAGGTTCTGAGCCTATTTTTCAGCATGACAGGAGGAGTGCAAATAACCCTGTGAATGGGTATGTCTCTGTGAACTTGACCCCTCTATCCTTAAGTTAAATTCCCAGGAGTGGGACTGCTGGGCTAAAAGAAGTGCTCGGTTTATATTCCAGTTGCAATGCTGAAATCCAGATAGTTTTCCATGGACAATCCTGATTGCTGATTTGATTTTAATTTTTGCCAATCCAGTAGACCACAAATAGTGTAAGATTTTTGCTTGCAATTCTTTTATTAGTAAAATGAACATCTTCCCCTATGATATATTACCATCTGTATGGAGAATAGGAGATGAATTGCCTGTTTTTCTCATTTTCCCATGTTTATGTTCATCTTTTGTTATTGATTTTTATAGGGATGTTAACCTTTTTATCCTTTTTGTTATAAGTATTTCCCCCATTTTGTTATTTTTCAACTTCTTTTATGATTTTTTAACATTCAGAAGGTTTTATTTTTGTTAGTTTGCTTAATGGTGGTGGTTTAAATCTGACAGATTTAACTAAAAGTTAAATCTTTTTTTCAAGTCTACTATCATGCTTAAAAAGAATTTCCTAGCCTAAGAGTATTTAAATTTTGCCCATATTTTCTTCTAGCACTCTTACGGTTTTATTTTTCACTCTTTAATCTTAGATTATTTAAATTCACGGTGATATAAGGTATGAGATTTGGAACCAGCTTTTTTTCTCCTTTGTTTTTGAATAAGCCGGTTTTCCCTACTGATTTGAAAAGGCTTCCTTTGTGAGATGCTAGGTTTTCATCTATAGAAAGATTTATTTCTAAGCTTTCCATTTCAGGGGTTCTTGCCCAGGCTGGATCATCATTTGTGGAGGGTTTTTTTTGTGTGTGTGATGGTTGGTTGTGCTTTTAACACAGATGCCTTTCCTCCACTATTCCCTTTATCTACCTGTTCCTATCACACTATCATATATTTATAACGTTCCTCTTGCAAGTTCCTCATGCATCTTGTTAAATGTGTTCCTGTTTTATGATTTCTTGTTTTTTTGCTGTTGTGAATGGGTATATATTCCTTCCTCTACCCTTTTTCTAGCTGATTATTATTGGTACATAGAGTTATTTATTTTGGTTTATTGATTTTGTGGCTGGCATTTTCAATGAACACTTACTGTTTTTGATACTTATTTACTAGATTTTAGGGATTTTCCAGATATATCTGTCTATCTCTATACGTATATTTAACCTATATATATATATATATATATCCTATATCTCGCAACATATGTAAATAATATTTTTTGCTGCCCTTTTCTAATATTTATACGTTTCCACATGTCCTTGACTGGTTCAGTGGCTTGAAATTCCAAAATAATGCTAAATAACAATAGAGAAGTTGAGCATCCTTGTTTTGATTATGGTATTAATGGACTGTTTCTGGTTTGATCTCTGAAAGAGGGCTGGTGTATGTGTTTGAGAGAAGAGAACATTCTGGCATAAAGAGTCACATATTCAAATTACAAAGACAAGAGAAAGTTATGTGTGGAAACAGGTTGTATGAAGCTGAAGTTCTGTGTAGGGGAGTAACAACAAGAGCAAAATAGGCTCCTCTGAGGAGGGGGAGGTCGACTGTATGTGATAGATAACGTAGGAGTAATGTAGAGTGCAGAGCTCGAGCATCAGATGACCTGGACTGAGTCTTGAGTATCAGATCTTCCTCTGTAAGATGGTGGTATTGAACCCATATGGTTATTGTAAGGATTGAATGAAATAATATATGTCAAAAGCACTCAGCCCAATGCCTGACACATAGTAAACACAAAACAAATATTCAATAGTAGTAATAGTATTGTCAGCATAATAAATGGTTATTGAAAAGGGGGGGTTAAATGATAAAGATGTGTGTGGGGATGATAATTTCATCAGTTGCATGTAGGATGGGTGAGAGGAGGAAAAGCAAACTAATACATTAAAATGGATGGGAATCTCTGTGTTCAGCATTCTTTAGTCAGTGACTTTGAGGCTGACCCCTGCTCCTGAGGGACAGCCATTTGCCAGGCCGCCAGAGCTCCCCATAATAATGCGCTTGGCTACTTGCTTGAGTACCGCTATGACAGATTTGTGCCCCTCTAGCTGCTTTCTGTGACCACATGTGGTTATTAATATATGAGAGTAGTTTATCTTGGTGTCTTTTACACATCTCGATTTGTAATGTATATATTTAATAATTATAAAAGTGAGCACCCGGTTAGTTGCTTTCTCTAATATACATTATCTTCAGATCCTTAGTGATGATGCAATCATTCTTTTCACATGTGTATATTTTTCTCTGTCTCAGGGAAGCTTTGAAACACTTGCTGATTTATGGAGAGTGAAAAGTGAACCAAACTTTCTCAGAACATTTAGAAAAACTCAGACACTTAAAAGCTAAAAGCAAACAATATTTGAAATGATTTATACAATTTCAGCAATAACTTCTTTCCACTTAAGCCAAAGTACAGTCTAAACAACCCTTTCACAGTGCTAAGTCCTTTAAATGAAAGCAGTGGAGGTCTATAAATCAAATGATGGTTTACATTTATTTCATAACCACTTTTTCTAACTCGTTTTCCCTCTTAAAACTTAGTATATCCTCTAAAATGTTGAACCAGTCCTCTATTGAATTTAAATTAAAGTGAATAAAGAAATACACAAAAAGATTTTGGAGAATACTATGCGGCCACAGCTTAGTTTAGAAAAGCGTGGTGTTGAAAGAAGGCAGAGTAATACCAAATGCTGCTGCGCTGGCTTATTTGAAGTAAGAGAGCTCAGCTCTAAGCTGGTTTGTCTCCGGAGCGAGTGAGTAACAAGCACGCTCACTGTGGTGGAGTAATCTCAGATTAGCCTAGGGCACTGATACTAGGAATCCAAAAAACACTTTAATCCTAATTATTTTTGATAACCTCTTATTTTGAAATAGTTTATTCATAAGTTACGAAACAGTTCTCATATGCCCTTCACCCAGCTTCCCCAGCGATAATATCCTACAGAACCGTGGTACGTTGTCAAATCCAGGAAATGAACATTGGTACAATACTACTAACTCAGTAATCTGAATTACTGTTACATTCCTGTATTTGCTCATTGTGATTACTTCTGAAATTTGCTGTCTTTTATCTTCCAAGGTGGTATATCTCAGAATGGTTTTAGCTAAAACTGGTTCATGAGTTTAATCTTACAACCCACAACTCCTTTTGTTCTATTAGATGATAACCAGATTTCACGAGCATTGTGAAGACGGAACCAGTAGGAGCTGAATCAGTAGAGACTGGCGCGTGATTAGAGAACCTGCATTCTAATTATTACAATGTTAGAAAAACACAAATATTTTAAAGTGCTAAATGTAGAGAGCTACAGAGGCTGTTTCTTTCTTTGTAATCTACTTCTCTGTCGGGTAAAATCCAGTACATGCTATGAGATCATCCATCGTAAGCTTTTTTATTTGCTGTTATATCCTTGGCTTTTCTTTCTACTTATAGTAGCACTGATTTTCTCATCTGTGTCCTTGAACTGTTAACTCATTGACTTTCAAGCATTTTGACCAAACTCACGGTAAGAAATGCATTATATTACGATCTGTTATACAAATATGTTTATGTACGTTTAGGGGGGTGTGTGTGTGTTTAAAACTGAAACAGAAGTACCACAGACTAAAAGTCACCCTATGCACCATGTGCTCCAATATTTTCCATTTTGTTTTTTTATTTTTAAATACTAGTCAAAGCCTACTGTATTGATTTCATACTCCGCTAGTAGATCATGGCCTGACAGTTTGAAAACACCGTGTTAACTTTCCTTGTCCCATTATTTTGCTTGTTCTACCTTTCTTTCCCAAGTCAACAATAGAACCGTTTTCAGACAGAGATGTTTTACAACTAGATAATTTAGAAATAAAAATACAACTCTTATTTAATCCCAGCACCCCCATTTCTCCTCATGGATGTTAATTCACTTGACAGGCATTGTCTTTTAGGAAAGATGGGTATGTCCATGTATAAGACAGTGTGAAAATGACAGAATGCAGCACTGTGAGAATTCTCTAGTAGATCGAGACATGTTTAATTTTGCCTTGTGGAGTCAGAAATGACACTTTATCTGGACTTAGTCATTTCTCATTCAGATTCTACCCCAGCTTGAGCCAGTGTCAGGAGAAGGGAAAGAGGGACAAGTCAAGTGTGATAGGAGGTGCTCAGAGAGTACGTTAGTCTAGGGTTGCTTGACGATAGGGAGCTTGGTACGGGAGGAGGAGCTGTTGTCCACGGTTGAAAATGAGATGAGGATCAATAGTGAAGAGTCCTTTATGTCTATGCAGAGGCTTATACATGATCCTAGAGGGAATGGGGAGACCTTCGAGGTTTGAAGTTTGTGAGCAGAGTACTGACTTCAGCAGATACAAGCTGTAGGGGAAAGATAGGGTTTCAATATGGGGGATGATTGGGAGGGTACAGACGCTGGAGGCAGACGGGAAAGACTCTATCCAAGTAATAGATGAAAACAAATATAAAAGTATAGTGAATTTGACCATATACTTAAAAACATCAATTTTGATTTGTAACAATTATCTACTTGATCATTTTGATAATATTTTATTCTCTCTGATCTCAGCAATGCATTCACAAAGTCTTTTTTAAAACATATTTTATCTAGCGTTTTAGTTGTTTCCTTCACAGCGTTGTTCAGAATATCGAGTCCGTCCTGCTGCAGAGCTGAAGTCCCTCCATCCCATTTCTCCGTTCTTTCCTTCAGGTATTCCTACTGTGCTTTTGCTTTATGTTATATTCTGGGAGATTACTTTTGTATTTTTTTCTTCCTACTCTTCCTACTGTTTTTGGTTTGGTTGGTTTTAGTTTTGGTTTTTGATTTCCACAAGCATATTTTTACTGCCAGTAACTGCTGCTGCTTCTTTCTGTTCCATAGCATCTTGATTTTGGTTAATGAATGCAACTTTTTTGGTCACAGAAAATATATATGCACATAGATCCTGCCCTAAAGGTCTTATAGTCCAAGCAAGAGATGGTGAGGGTCTAAATCCGAGCATTGTGGATAGGCATGCAGATAAGGAAAAAAATAGAAGAAATATATTGAGATAAAATTGTCAGGACTTGAGGATTGATTGACAGTAACCGAGGATAAAGAATCAAGAGTCGTTGCTGATCCTCAACCTGATAAAGAGCATCTAGGAAAAACCCACAGCCAGCATTGCAGAACACGCTAATAGCCAGGGCCCCGAAAGCTGCTTGTGGGCCCAGATCAGGCCCTGTCTTCTGTCACTGGCCTGCAGCACTGTGCTGACCTGCAGCTAGCCCCTCTAGCAGCAACATAATAAAAGCCATATGTGACAAGCCCACAGCTAACATCATACTCACCAGTGAAAAACTCAAAGCATTTCCTCTGAGGTCAGGAATAAGACAAGAATGAGTGCTCTCATCACTTTTATTCAACATAGTACTAGAAGTCCTAGCCAGAGCAATTAGGCAAGAAAAAGTAATAAAAGGCATCCAAATTGGAAAGAAAGAAGTAAAACTGTCCCTACTTACAGATGACATGATATTATATATAGAAAACCCTAAAGACTACAAAAAAACTGTTAGAACTAATCAACAAATTCACTTAAGTTGTGGGATACAAAATCAATATGCAAAAATTATTTGCATTTCTATACAATAATAATGACCTATCAGAAAGAGAAATTAAGAAAACAATCCCATTTACAATTGCATCAAATAAAATAAAATACCTAGGCATGAATTTAACCAAGGAGGTAAAAGATCTGTACACTAAAAACTATAAGACCTTGATGAAAGAAATTGAAGACAACACAAACAAATGGAAAGACATCCCATGTTCATAGATTGAAAGAACTAATATTGTTAAAATGTCCATACTACCCAAAGCTGTGTATAGATTCAGTGCAATTCCTATTAAAATTCCAATGGCTCTAAATAGCCAAAGCAATCCTGAGAAAGAAGAACAAAGCTGGAGGCATCACACTTTCTGATTTCAAACTATACTACAAAGCTATAGTAATTAAAAAAACATGGTGCTGGCATAAAAACAGACACATAGACCAATGTGAGCCCAGAGATAAACCTCTGCATGTGTGGTCAACTAATATTTGCCAAGGGGGCCAAGAATATTCAATGGAGAAAGGATAGCCTCTTCAATAAGTGATGCTGGGAAAAGTGGATAACCAGTTTGGACCCCTATCTTACAACATTCGCAGAAATTGACTTGAATTGGATTAAAGACTTAAATGTAGGAGCTAAAACCATAAAACTCCTAGAAGAAAACAAAAGGAAAAGCTCCTTGACATTAGTGTTGGCAGTGATTTTTTGGATTTGACACCAAAAGCAAAAATTAATAAGTGAGACTATATCAAACTAAAAAGCTTCTGCACAGCAAAAGAGACAGTCAACAAAATGAAAAGGCAACCTACAAAATGGGAGAAAATGTTGGCAAGTCATATATCTGATAATGGATTAGTATCCAAAATACATAAAGAACCCATACAACTCAATAGCAAAAAAACCAGACAATCCAATTAAAATATGGACAGAAGATTTGAATATACATTTTCCCAAAGGACACATATAAATGACCAACAAGTACATTAAAAGGTGCTTGACATCGCTAGTTGTCAGGTAAATGGAAATTAAAACCACAAAGAGATCACCTCACGCCTGTTAGAATGGCTGTCATCCAAAACACAAGAGAAAACAAGTGTTGCTAAGGACGTGGAGAAAAGGGAACCCTTGTACAGTGTTGGAGGGAATGTAACTTGGTGCAGCCACTATGGAAAACAGTATGGAGTTCCTCAAAAAGTTAAAAATAGAACTACCATATGATCTAGCAATCTGGCTTCTGAGTATATATCCAAAGGAAATGAAAACAGGATCTTGAATAGATATCTGTACTCCCATGTTCATTGCATTATTATCCACCATAAGCAAGATGTGGAAACAACCTAAGTGTCTGTCAATGGATGAATGGATAAAGAAAATGTAGTATATGTAATGGAATATTATTCAACCACGAGAGAGAATGAAATCCTGCCATTTGTGACAATTTGAATGAACCTTGAGGCCATTGTGCTAAGGGAAATAAGTCAGGCAGAAAAGGACAAATACTAAATATATCAGTTATATGTGGAATCCAAAAAAGCCTGACTCATAGAAACAGAGAGTAGAATAGTGGTTATCTGAGGCAAGGGGTGTGGGAGAAATGGGGAGACCTTAGTCAAAGAGTTGGTCATCTTCCAGTTGTAAGATGAATAAGTTCTGGGCATCTATTTCACAGCATGGTAATTACAATTAATAACACTGTATTATATACTTGAAAGTTGCTAATGGAATCATGTGACGTGATGGAGGTGTTAGCTAACACCAGAGTGGTAATCATTTTGCAATATATGTGTATCAAATCAACACATTGTACACCTTAAACTTACACTATATTATATGTCAATTATATCTCAATAAAGCCGGGGGAGAAAAGACTGTGTAGTACTAAAATAAGGATACATATGGCTCAGTGGAATACAATTGAGATCCCAGACATAAACCCATATATTTATGGTCAACTGATTTTTCACAAGGGTGCCAACACAACTCAATGGGGAAAAATTTGTTTTCAAAAAGAGTGGTGCTGGGACATCTGGACATCCACAGGCAAATGAGTGAAGTTGGACTCCTGCCTAACATCATATACAAAAATTAACTCAAAACGGATCAAAGACCTAAATTTGAGAGCTAAAGCTAGAAAATTCTTCGGCGGAAACATAGGCGTAAATATTTGCACCTTGGAGGAAGCTGTGGTTTCTTAGATTTGATGCCTAAAGCATATGCAACTGAAGAAACAAAAGGTAATTTGGACTTATTGAAATTTTAAAATTTGTATTCAAAGGACACTATCAGGAAAGTGAAATGACAGCTCACAGAATGGGAGACTAGATATCTAATGAGGGTTTAATTTTCAGAATACATAAAGAACTCCTACAACCCAATAATAATAAAAAAAACAACCGAAATTAAAAATGAGCAAAGGATTTCAATAGACATTTCTCTGAAGAAGATACACAGTTGACCAATTAGCACAGGAAAAGATGTTCAACATCATTAGTCCTTAGGGAAATGCAAATTAAAAGCACAATGAGATATATACTACTTTACTCCCACTGCTATGTATATAATAAAAACAGACAATAATAAGTGTTAGCAAAGACGTAGAGAAATTGGAAGCTTCTTACACTTCTGATGGGAGTGTAAAATGATGCAGCAGCTTTGGAAAATAGTTTGGCAGTTCCTTGAAAAGTTACACAGTCACTCTATGACCCAGCAATTCCACTTCTAGCTATATGCTCAACAGAACTGAAAACATCTGTCCACCCAAAAATTTGTACATGAATGTTAATAGCAGCAGTAGCATTATTCATAATAGCCAAAAAGTGGAAACAACTCAAATATCTTTCAGTCAACATTTGGAAGAATGGATAAACAAATGTTATCCATACAATGGAATGTTATTTAGCCATAAAAAGGAATGAAGTACCTATGCTACAACATGACTCTTGAAAACATCATGCTAAATGAAAGAAGCCAAACACAAAAGGCCACCTATGTATGATTCCATTTATATGAAATGTCCAAAATAGACAAATCTATAGAGACAAAGTAGCTTAGTGGTTGTCAGCGACTGGGGGAAGGAGGAAAGGCAGAGCGACTGCTAACGAGTAAGGGGTTTCTTTTCGGGGTGATGAAAATGTTCTGGAATTAGATAGTGATGACGGTTGCACGACTTTGTGAATATACTAATAATAATTGAATTGTACACTTTAAAAGCGTGGATTTTATGATACTTGAATTTTATCTGAGTTTTTTAGAAAGAGTGAATGCTGACGTAATGCCTTGAAGCAGGGGAGGGCTGTGAGGGGTCGCAGTTGACGGGCTCCGCTCCTTCCCAAGAAGGAGGAGACTGAATTGCCATGCAAGTTCCAGATCAGCCTACCTCAAAGGGGTGTTCTGGCTATTGTTATGTGGAATGAGATTTAACTTAGTAACCTGTCCATTTAGAAGGAACTGTAAGGCATCAGTTCATTTCAGCCTTAAGCCATCACTCACCGCTGACCCTTGTGAAGATCACACCTTGAACTTTCAAATTTAGGAGATATGAGAAGAAAGCCAACATATAGCTCCTATTACTATAACTTTGTAAAATAATACTAGATGATACTACTGTTATATGAAGAGTTATAATACTTAGGTGCTGCTTTTTTTATAGTGACTACAAATTTTAACTAATGGTGTTGATTATTTTGATCTAACACTTTTTTTGAATTGCAGTAATGAGTACTCTTTGGCATTACCCAGGTTTTCTGTATGTTTCAACCGTATCTATAGCAGTTTCTTTTTTGTAAGAAATTGCTAAAAGCTGTTGCATCAGGAATTTTGGAAATTCTTCAGATGAGATGCTCAGGGAGGATTTGATGACATGTTGATAGAAAGCAGGCAACTCTAGTAATTTCAGTGAATCAGTCACGTATTTCATTTCTGTCAGTTACTCTGTACAAAATACAGGTAGTAACATGACCTACAGATGACATAGTATGGCAAGCCCTGGGCTACACTTCAGCATATGCTGTTACTTAATAAACTTCTGGAATGCCTTCACGTATTACATAGGGGGTGGGGAACGTGGTTATTATGTGTTCCTGGAGGTGAAAGTGTCTTTTACCATCTTTCTTAACTCTGTTTCATCTTACCAGGAGCATAACCCTTAGTGAGACATTATTTCCTAATTGCTATGTCTAACTTTTGTACATCTTAAGCAACATAAATGAAAGTTAATAGGATGTACTTTTTAGTATGATCTGGAGGACTCTTTCACCATGCGAATTAGAAAATGTTTGGAAAAGAGCAGTTATTTAAACCAAGGGAAGCAAAGTGAATATCATTTAGAGTTATTAGATAAGGGTTAATGGGTAAGAGCCAGTTCAGTAAAGATGTCACTGTGCAGACACCAGATTTCACAAATTCCAGGGATGGGAGAATAGGACTGTTAGAGAATAACCCCCCTGAATCATGCATGTTTCAGAATTACCTATATACTTTGATCTCATCCTATGAGAAATTAATGAAAGTTAGTAACAATTTTAACTTTTTTTAAAATTTTTTTTTTTGAGGAAGACTAGCCCTGAGCTAATATCTGCTGCCAATCCTCCTCTTCTTGCTGAGGAAGACTGGCCCTGAGCTAACATCCATGCCCATCTTCCTCTACTTTGTATGTGGGACGCCTACCACAGCATGGCTTGCCAAGCGATGCCATGTCCTCACCTGGGTTCTGAACCGGTGAACCCTCGGCCACCAAAGTGGAACGCGCACACTTAACCGCCACACCACCGGCCAGCCCCCTAAAATTTTTTTAAAGATTGGCACCTGAGCTAACATCTGTTGCCAATCCTTTTTTTCTTCTTCTCCTTCTTCTCCCCAAAGCCCCCCAGTATATAGTTGTATATTGTAGTTGTAGATCCTTCTGGCTCTGCTGTGTGGGACGCCGCCTCAGCATGGCTTGATGAGCGGTGCCATGTCCACACCCAGGATCCAAAGTGGTGAAACCCTGGGCCAGTGAAGCGGAGCACGTGAACTTAACCACTACGCCATGGGACCCGCCCCTTAATTTTGTTTTATCATGTCAGAAATTTAGAGGTGTGTGTGTAGTCAGTAAATTAGTTATCCTTTACCTATTTGTTGACTTCTGTATAATTTTAGTGATTAATGAAACTAGCTAATTATAGAAAGAGAATTCAGACTTACAGATGTCAATTGTGTATTAATTACAGTAATTTGGTTCTAATTTTTCTACTCTTTTTATCATGTTTCTGTGAATATTTATGGAGGACAGTGTGCTGGGCACAAGATAGAAAGGGGTGCACGGTGTTCTGCTTTCAAAGGGTTATGTTAGCAGCTGACAAACAGCCTTCGCTGACGGCCAGCACAGTGTGAACTTTTTCCTTGCTTTCTCTTGTTTAACCCACGTCACAGTCCTGTGAGGTGGGCGTCATTGTGGTCACAGTCCTGTGAGGTGGGTGTCATCGTAGTCACAGTCCTGTGAGGTGGGCGTTATCATGGTCACATGCTCAAGATGAGGCTTTACAGAGGTCATGGGATCTGGTGATGGTTGTACAGCTGGTCAGTGTGGAGCCTGGATGCACATGTGGCAGTCTTGTCCAGGTGACCCTTTATTCAGTGTCTGTCTCCTCAGTAGACTGTGTGGCCATGAGGGCCGCATCCATGAGTGCTCTCTTTAGCAGTGTCCAGCATGCCGTGGGTGGTCAATGAACTTTGGAAAGATGGCTGAATTTTGAGCCCATGTGTTTAACTATTGTGTTTCTTGCCCCTCACTGAGGAGGAAAGGAACGTGTGCATCTGCAATAGCAGTGCAGGCCCTTGCTGCTGGTGAGATGTCAAGGGCTCTAGGAGTTCAGAGAAGGAAGAACAGCCTCCCCAGTTTTCTCTTTAAAGACTTTGAGGGCATGATGAAAACTCATTTGTTACTGGGATAGTAAATTGAAAATATTAAAGTGTATTTTCATCCCCCATCTCCCTAAATCATTCCCCTCGGCCATTCCACTATGATCATCCCAGGTGTTGACCAATTAGATTAATGGGGAGAGGGGTAGGGGCAGTCACTATGATGGGGCAAAGTGGCCCTGAGCCAAGGACTCTAGTCCAACATGAAGGAGATCCATCCCCAGAGGGCAGCAAGGTGAGGCTAAGGCGCAGGCAGGAGAATCAGGCCCTGACCGAGTAAGAAGGCATGGAGTGGGAGCTCACCAGCCAGCCTTCCGTCATGGGGATGGGTGAGTGGGGAGCCAGGCGCTGAGCAGGCCCCTACTGCCATGAGGATGGAGGCGGAGTGCCGGGGGGCCCAGCTGCTGGGGAGCAAGGGGGCAGCAGTAAAACTGAAGGTGAGAGGACCCCACTGTCAGTCTCTCGACTGTGCCCACCATCAGCACTGAGTGAGGTAGTGCCCTTTTTCATCGTCAGAGAAGGCCTTGCTGGTAAAGTATACTTTGAACAGAAGGTGGGGGAGTGAGCCATATAGAGTATCTGAGGCAGAGAGAAAAGCAAGGACAGGACTTGCAGGAGCAGGAGCAGGAGCTTACCTATTGTGTTTTCTGACCAGCAGAAGAGGAGAGTGAGGAGGAGAGAGTGATAGGAGATGACGTCTAACAGGTAGGGGTTCCAAGAAGAAATTCCAGGGTTCTCTGGCCTGTTTGATGCACGAAGTTGATAAGCCCTATCTGACATGGTTCCATTTGTCCTTCCCCTGTTCGTACTGCACCTTTGTCTTACAGGACAGGGATCCTGTCTGCCTGCTCCAAGATAAGTTGGAGATGTTGATTATAAATATATAAGCTAGGCCCCTGGAGGAATGAAGTAAGAGTTGAGGAAGCCTCTGCCCACACAGCCGGATGATAGCCCTTCTCCACCCATTTGCCTCCCTCACACGTCTCTGTGGAGTCCATGGGTCATGCCCTTGCTCTTGGGTTCGTTTTCCCCACTGAGAAGTTACTGTCTGCCCTGCATTACTTCTTATGCATGAGCAGCAAATTCTGTCTACAAAGGACAGTCATGTTTTTTCCATGTTCACTTTCCTGGTTTTTTTCTTATTGTATGCAGACACCCACCTCCTTGATTGAAGGAGTTAATTGAATTAATTAACACCTCCATCACCTCTCTTATTTACCCTTTTTTTGGGGAGACCATTTAAGTTCTACACTCTTAGCAAATTTCAATTATTGCAATACAGTGTTATCAACTATAGTCACAATGGTTACACACTAGATCCTCTGACCTTATTCATCTTCTAACTGAAGGTTTGTACACTTTTACCAACCACTCCCTTTTTCCCCACCCCCCAGCCCCTGGCAACCACTTTTCCACTCTCTGTTTCTATGAGTTCGACTTCTTTTTCTTTTAGATTCCACATATAAGTGAGATCATACAGTATTTGTCTTTCTCTGTCTGGCTTATTTCACTTAGCATAATGCCCTCTGGGTTCATCCATGTTGTCGAAAATGACAAGGTTTCCTTATTTTTTATGGCCAAATAATATTCCATTGTATGTACATCTGACATTTCCTTTATCCATGTATCCGTTGATGGACACTTAGGTTGTTTCCATGTCTTAGCCATTGTGAGTAATGCTGCAGTGAATATAGGAGGTGCAGGTATCTTTTCGAAAGAATGTTTTTGTTTCCTTCAGATAAATACCCTCAAGTGGGATTGCTGGATCATACGGTAGTTCTATTTTTCATTTTTTGAGGAATCTCCATACTGTTTTTCATAATGACAGTACCAAGTTATATTCCCACCAACAGTGTACAAGGGTCCCCTTTTTTCCACATCCTTGCCAACATTTTTTATCTCTAGTCTTTTTGATGGTAGCCATTCTAACAAGTGTAAGATGATATCTCACTGTGGTTTTGATTTGCAGTTGCCTGGTGATTAGTGATGTTGAGTATCTTTTCATGTAGCCTGTTGGAAGTTTGTATGTCTCATTTGGAAATATGTCTGTTCAGATCCTCTGCCCAGTTTTAATCGGATTTTTGTTTATTGAATTGTGTTTATTGAATTGAATTTTTATATATTTTGGATAATAACTCCTTGTCAGGTACATGATTTGTAAATATTTTCTCCCATTCAGTAGGTTGCTTTTTCATTTTGTTGATGGTTTCCTTTGCTGTGCAGAAGCTTTTTAGTTTGATGTAGTCCCACGTGTTTATTTGCCTTTGCTTTTGATATCAAATTTGAAAATCATTGGCAAAAGTCAATATTAAGGAGCTCTTTCCCTATGTTTTCTTCTAAGACTTTTATGGTTTCAGGTCTTATGTTCAACTCTTTAATCCATTTTTAGTTAATTTTTGTGTGTGGTCTAAGATGGAGGTTCAGTTTCATTCTTTTGCATGTGGCTGTCCAGTTTTCCCAACACCATTAATTGAAGAGACTATCCTTTCCCTGTTGTATGTTCTTTGTCATAAATTAATTGACCATATATGTGTGGGTTTATTTCTGGGCTTTCTAGTCTGTTGCATTGACCTATTTGTCTATTTATGCCAATTCCATACTGTTTTGATTATTATATCTTTGTAATATAGTTTGAAATCAGGGAGCATGATACCTCCAGCTTTGTTATTGTTTCTCAAGATTGCTTTGGCTATTCAGGGTCTTTTGTATTTCCATACAAATTTTGGGATTGTTTTTTCTATTTCTCTAAGAAGTGCCATTGAAATTTTGATAAGGATTGATTGCATTGAATCTGTAGAATGCTTTAGGTAGTATGGACATTTTAACAATATTAATGCTTCCAATCCATGGGCGTGGAATATCTTTCTACTTATTTGTATCTTCTTCAATTTCTTTCATCACCGTCTTATAGTTTTCAGTATACAGATCTTTCACCTTCTTAGTTAAATTTATTCTTAGGTATTTTATTCTTTCTAATGCCATTGTAAATGGGATTGTTTTCTTAATTTCTCTGATAGTTCATTATTAGTATATGGAAACACAACTGATTTCTGTATTTTGATTTTGTATCCTGCAACTTTACTGAATTTGTTGCTTAGTTCTAACAGTTTTTTTGGTGGAGTCTTTAGGGTTTTCTGTGTATAGTATCAGGTCATCTGCAAATAGAGACAGTTTTACTTTTTCCTTTCTGATTTATATGCCTTTTTTTCCCTTGCCTAATTGCTCTGGCCAGGACTTTCAGTACTATGTTTTTCACCACTGAGTGTGATGTTAGCTGTGGGCTTGTCATATATGGCCTTTATTCTGTTGGAGTACATTCCCTCTATACCAAGTTTGTTAACAGTTTTTATCATGAAAGGATGTTGAATTTTGTCAGATGCTTTATCCGCATCTATTGAGATGATCATATGATTTTTCTCCTTCATTTTATTAATATGGTGTATGACATTGATTGATATGTGGATGTTGAATCATCCTTGTATCCCTGGAATAAATCTCATTTGAGTATGATGTATGATCCTTTTAATGCATTGTTGACTTCAGTTTGCTAATATTTTGTTGAGGATTTTGGCATCTATGTTCATCAGGCATATTGGTCTGTAATTTTCTTTTCTTGTAGTATCCTTCTCTGGTTTTGGTATCAGGGTAATGCTGGCCCCATAAAATGAGTTTGGAAGTGTTTGCTTCTCTTCTGTTTTCTGGAAGAGTTAGAGAAGGGTTGGTGTTAATTCTTCTTTAAAAGTTTGATAGAATTCACCAGTGAAGCCTGGACTTCTGTTTGTTCAGAGGTTTTTGATTCCTGATTCAATCTCCTTCCTAGTAACTGGTCTGTTCATATTTTCTGTTTCTTCATGATTGTCTTGATAGATTGTATGTTGGTAGGCATTGATCCATTTCCTCTAGGTTGTTGAATTTGTTGGCAAATAATTTTCATAGTAGTCTCCTACAATCCTTTGAATTTCTGTGGTGTCTGTTGTATCCTTTTTCATTTCTAATTTGTTAATTTGATTCCCCCCTCTCTCTCTTTTTCTTAGTGAGTGTAACTAAAGGTTTGTCTGTTTTGTTTATCTTTGGAAAAAAACAGCTTAGTTTCATTGATCTTTTCTATTGTTTGTTTCTTTTTTAGTCTCTATTTCATTTATTTCTGCTCTGATCTTTGTTATTTCCTTCCTTCTGCTAACTTTGGGCTTAGTTTGTTCTTCTTTTTCTAATGTTTTGAAGTGTTAAATTAGGTTGTTTATTTGAGATCTTTCTTTTTTCTTAATGTAGGCATTTATTGCTATAAACACCCCTCTTAGAATTGCTTTTGCTACATCCCATAAGTTTTAGTATGTTGTGTTTTCATTTCCATTGGTCTCAAGATATTTTTTAATTTTTCCTTTTGATTTTTGTAAAATGTCACTAGGGAATTTTATCAAATTAGAAATACTAGTTTATATTCATTCATGGAAAATATATACAAACACACATTAAGAGAGAGAGAATATGAACATGAGAAGGCAGTTAGGAGAATATCTCCTTCTGCTCTCCATTGGGGTGAAATAGTTAAGCAATTTTGGATGCCAGTGATTTGGGATCATCATAGGTGTTCCACAAACCAACAATATTGTACATGGAGAATGTGAGAAGTCAAAACAGTCTGTCCACAAAGACTAGCTCAGGCGTTTGCTGCTTTCTATCTTGCTGTCCTTTAGTTATTCTGATTACAATGGGTACACTTTGAACAATAGGCCTTTATGAGCTTGTATAGTATTGCCAGCCCATTTAGAGTCTATGAAGCTTGGAGGAGACTGAATCACACAGTAGGGAGCACTACCTGGAGATCTGGTGCCAAAATTAGCCTCAGAAGTCTTAAATCATCTATCAAATAATATAGTCAAATAATTCTTTTTAAAAAAAGTATTATTAATAGCCTGAGATGCAAAATTTGTTTTTAGCTTTCTAATATCCTCTTGTTTGTGATTCAGATATTATTCCTGGCCTCCTCATCTCAGTCAAAGTCCAATCTGTCAGTAACATTGAACATCACTGTGAAAGAATCCTATAGTGTCTGTCCGTCCGTCCACCCATCCATCCATCCAACAGATAACTGTTGAATTTCTGTTGTGCTCCAGGTGTCGTGCTGAGTCTACATATGGACACAGCATTGCAATCCTTGCTCTTAAGGAAATTTCAGTTCAGTATGACACAAACTAAGGAAGCACTGGGTGTCATTTCTGTTCTCATGCAGTTTCTAATGTTCCAGTAATAAGGTTATTTTAAAGTAAATTGTAGTTAAATGCATTTACACACATACAACTAGAAATGACGAAATGATGTGCTATTCGATAATATAATTAAGAGAAATGATTAGGTCAGTCATTCAACATTTAACACACAGTTAATAAGTGCTTACTCTGCACTAGTCTCTCTTCTAGGTTGGAAACAGAAAATAGATAGTAAGTGTCAACTTAGAAAAAACAAAAGGAGAGCATTTCTTTGGGGTCTTAGAATTGTAGTTCGGGGAACACAGGTTCCACAGCAGCCAGAAAAGTGTCCCCCTGAGGAGTAAAAGTCAGGAGTTTTTATGAGCAAAAAGGAGAGCCCAGAACAACCACCTCAGTTATTTGCTAGGGAGGGTCACTTTATGTTCAGCTCATTGGCTTACTCAAGGACATCTTGTTATTACTAGAAAAAGTATATTTTTGCATAGCCCTTCAGAAAGTCCTTTCTGAGCAAATAACTCCCTTTTCTCAGGTCAGCAAGGTCAGCATAGTTTCGTGTTTTTAACAAGATGGAGTCCAGGGTACAAAATGGAGTTGCTGTTGTCAGCTCTTTTCACTTAAATAACCAGCTACTCTGCTGCCTTTCCATTTCTGGCCCTGGCTCTGATTTGGCTGGAGGAAAATCCTGTGGTTAGGAAAGGGCTACAGCAAATACGAAGCCTCAAAGGGTTCCCTTTGCTGAGCTCTAAAGCAAGTCACAGTATCCAGGAGCTCCTACCAGGCTGCTTTGTCTGCTACATGTTTTTGTACTTCATATGGGACCATTGAGATGATCTAACTCAAGAAAAGTTTTGTTTTTGTTCTTGTGGGTTTTTTGGTGAGGAAGAGCCACCCTCAGCTAACATCTGTTGCCAATCTTCCTCTATTTTTGCTTGAAGTAGATTAGCCCTGAGCTAACATCCGTGCCAGTCTTCCTCCATTTTGTATGTGGGTCACCTCCACAGCATGGCTGATGAGTGGAGTAGGTCCACACCCAGGATCTGAACCTGTGAACCTGGGCCGCCGACATGGAGCACATAGAACTTTAACCACTTGCCCACGGGGCCAACCCCAAGAAAAGTTTTTAATAGCCATGCCTGTGGATAGTGTTAGACTTGGAAGATCTACACCTCTAGTCAGAATAAAAGAGAAACTGCAAAGGCAATTGAGTCCTCTGTTTTTAAGATCAGGTCCACACAGTACACTTTGAAGCAAGGGTGGAAACTTTTGTCCATCTGACAGATGTGCCTGAGGTAGAGGAAAACTTCAGTTTAAAAGGAAGAGGATAGCATAATTCCAGAGCTTCAGATGAAATGCTGTCTTTTCTTTTTCGTGATGAATAAGTGAAATGGTAACGAGTACTTAATATTAGATTGAATTAGCAGGAATTCGGCTCTTTGTGGTCAAGCAGCAGTGGAATTGTAGGTCTTAGCCTGCCATAAACTTATAAACCACTGATGAAAGGTGTCAGGTGGGTATAATTTATTTAGTATGTCTTGAGGTATGGAAAGGGTGTAGTGCTGCACTCAAACCTGTGATTAAAGAACAAGACACAGGGAAGTGTGCCTTGTGCCAGAATGTCTGTACCCAGCTCGGGGTGTTGGTGAAAGGCGGATGCTGTGGCACTTCGGGAAGCTGCAGTGCACAGATCCTGATGTCTCTTTCTACACTTCTGAAAGGTCTTATTTTTGTTACTCTATTTATGTGAGAACTCAGTTACAAGTTGATGAAACTAAGGAACTTAAAATTTCTTAGCTCAAATCAACTGTCACTATTGAAGTAGGCCTGCTTTCAAGACAAAATAAAACTGTATTCAGCTCGAATCTAAACAAAATTAAGCTCTGCTCTGTACTGCAAAGGCTGCCAAACTAGTTTTGGCAGAATACCAAGAAGAAAAAGTTTCACAGACAGAGCCCCTTAGCTGTGTGCTGCCAGTCTTGGGGCTTCCACCCCAAGAGAGGTTTACATCATCGATAGCGTGAGAGCCAGTAGGAGTACAGAATCAAATCAAAGCAGCAGGCCGTATTCCATTACAAAATATACCATCACGTCCCAGTGCCTTTATATGAGAGAGATTACCAGTGGTCCATTAAGATTCCAGCATCATACAAAAACTGACATAGATCCCTTCTTTTAATATGCTGGAGTATACAGAACTATGTGTGTGTTATAAATGCACTCCAAAAGACCCACCCCTTTGACTAAAAATTTACTCAAAGTTTGTTGTAAGGGAATTTGACCCTTTGATGATCCTTGGCTATTTGCCTTCAGTTTAAATACCACTTGAATATAAACAGGGTAGAAAGCCTGTCTCTACCTCCCCATGCCCCACACGGTCCCCTGAGGGTACTTGCTGGCAGGAGGGGGCCACAGTTGAGCTCCTAGGGCCTCAGCACTACAGTGCTTCCTGTCTTTATGGTGCTGCCCGGTGGCAGCCCCTGTGCCTGGGGTGAATTAGAAAGGATCCAGGGCTTGTTACTGGAACAGACCCAAACTAACAGCTGTGCAAGCACACCCGCACAGCACTGGTGGCAGCCATGTGGAGTCACAGACCGCGCTCCTGGCTTGTGGCTCCCCCATCGCTGGGGTCTCCCCTTCACAGATAGCCTGATGTGGCCCACCACAAGGAGGAAAGGACACAACTCACAAGGCGCCCACTTTACTTCCAGTCGTATCCTTTTTGAAAAAAGGGGAGCGTGGATATTGAGGATAATTATTCATATCATATTCCTGAGATGTTCGTGTTCTAAATTAGTGTGAGTGCTGCAGCATGCCTTCCTTTATAGCAGCTCCTTTGCCCAGTCCAGGCAAAGTGTTTGTCTTAAAGCATGACCACACCCAGGGAGTAACTGGCACTGTGACGTCATCGTTAAAGTCACTGTGTGCTGGATACAGGACTTAGAGTGTGTTCTGAAATTTGCCACACCACTGTGATCAAGGAACCGTTTATTTTTTTAATATTTGTTTCTTAGTCAGTTAGGTAGAATTTGCTTATCTAGTTTATAGATTTGTGATGAGAATTATATGTTATTTTCCAGGGAGTTAAAAGATTTATTAGATAATGATTATCTTAGTTTAAAAACTTAGGCTTTAATTTTTTTCAAAATATTTTCATGTCAGATAAAGCATACATTAGAAGACAGTAGTTATTGCAGGTCAGATTTGTCTCAGAAGCGTAAAAGCTTTAAAGTCATGAATATGTCTTGCAGATGGTTTTGGCAGTCCGAGCTTTCGTTGTAGCCATCTTGCCGTGAGTGCACTGTGGTCAGCTTGTGCGTTTGCACTTGAATAACCCTCCTCCTTCCAGCTGGAAGGAATGGAGACGTTTTCAGCTTTTAGTATGGAGAATTCATAGCAAAAGAACTTTTTAGTGGAAGAGTGTTCTTCCATGAAAACTCACGTGGCCTTTCTTATAATATCTACACCTTGGTCTTCAAAAAGAAAGGACACACTCAGTGCCACCCGAAATGCCCTCTCCTGCTGCAATGGCCAGGTGTTCCCGGCAGGCTAGAATAGAGGTGAACGTCCAGCCCTGGTGCATCATGGTCACACTTGCCGCCACGTCTGGGTGGCCCTCTCCACACTGCTACCACGGAAATGAACCCCGGCAGTGCTGGACTTGCACAGAACGGTGAGGTGTTGGGTCTGGTCTCAGGAGAGGCCTCTCTCCGTGGCTCACAGGTGGCCGGCTTCTTGCTGTCTTTCCTCTGTGCAGGCCCATCCCTGCTGTCTGTCCCTCTTCTTATAAGGATGCCAATCCTCTTGGATTAAGGCCCACCCTAATGGCCTCATTTTAACAGAATCACCTTTTAAAGGCCCTATCTCCAAATAGTTACATTTTGAGGTACTGGGGAGTTAAGACTCAATATAAATTTTGAGGGGACACTTCAGCCCATAACTGTATGAAACATGAAAGAATATTAATATTAATGAGTGATGTGGCTCCCTAGAGTGAAATTTAAACTAAAACACTTGCAGATTTCCTTGCGTGCTTCCATTGCGTTCTCATAAATATCTGAAAACATGGAGACTTAGTTGTTTCCTGTGCTGTGTTTCTCTCCTGGCAGGCCTGGCAGCTGCGGTTCAGCCACCTCGTGGGCTACGGTGCCAAATACTACTCCTACCTGATGTCCAGGGCAGTAGCTTCCATGGTTTGGAAGGAATGTTTTCTACAGGATCCTTTTAACAGGTAATAAGAGGGGTGGGACTTCATAAAATGTCCCCTTCTTCAACTTCAGTAATCCCCCACCCTTGGATCCAAAGTCAGACTCCGAGCACCTCGGCAGCTCGGGGCACAGCCTGAGCCTGGGGAAGCTCAGGCCCCAGGAGGCGTTCTCGGCACGGCCCAAACCACCCCGGGCCTCCGGCTGAGCCTCCTCCTGCTCACAGAGGTCGGGCCCTGGGCTTCCTTTCCACAGCGCCCGCTCCCACGCCCCGGCCAGGGTGTGTGCCATCTGTCTGCCCGCAGGGACCCTCGCATGAGGGCTCTTCACTTTGCACGAAATGGGCCTCGACTGCTTTGTCTCCATGCCTCTCCTGCGGGTTTTCTTCGTTTCCCAGCCTCCCCTATTGTTGGTACCCTGCTGCTCGCAGTGCTTCCTGTCACTTTCACAAGCGTCCTTATTTTTAGCACAAACATCTGAAGTTTCACTCACGTGAACACCTTATTTCTTCTTTATTGCCCAACAGAGGACTTGTTACTATTTTTCATTTGGGAGCAGTACCCCTGGAAACTTTATTGACAGTTGCATCCAGTTTGTTCTGGAAAGTTCCCCCTTTGCCAGACTTTAGGATGGTTTCTTCCCTGGGGAGGTCCTCCCCATGGGAGACGGTGGCAGTCTGAAGAAGGGCTCTGCCGACCGTTCTGTCCACAGCTCCCCTTCATGGGGGCAGTGGCGGCCACTGAGGGAGTGGGTAGCTGCAGAGCCCCGCCCTGCATCGCCCACCCGGCCTGCCTTCCAGGGCCCTCCTGAGCAGCCTCGCTTGCCATGTCTCCCATCAGGATGGTCAGTGGTTCAGACAGCACAATTGCAGTTTTCTCAGTAGAAACTACACAAATGTGCGTGTGCGGGGACCCCCTGGCCCCTCCCAGAGCGGATGCCATCAGATTAGCCGGTGCCTGTGGTGAGCCTGGACTGATTCCATGGGGAAGACCTGGTAGGTGGCTTCCTGTAGGGACACGTGATGCCCACTCTGCCTGACAGCGGAGGCAGGACGTGGAGGAGCTGGGGGCTGGGACAGGCAGCCCCCTTTCCCCGGGATCTTGAAGGCCCTGTTGGGCGGGGGACGGGAGAGCTCCTGCTGCTCCCTGCCTGAGCCTCCTTGTGAGGCTCCTCACGGGCTCCTCTGAAAGTGGGACTCACGGGGAAGTCAGGTCCGGTTTCGTGGATCCTGAGAAGGAGCTTCCTTTGAAAGAAAACCGCTAATGAGGATCTGGTCTAATAGTTGTTTAAAACATTTTTTCTCCTCTTCACACAAATAAATACATGTCCACATCCCTCTCAGGCAGCCGTGGCTGGTGACTGTTATCTTCACTGCTCTCAGGGTTTGTGATTAGTGGCAGCTTAGACTCTGGAGCGCCCTAGGGTGTCCAGATGGCGTGTCATTTTCCTGTCCCAGCAGCCTTGGCACAGTGGTGAGGCTCAGAGAGGACAGCGCATTTGTTAGGGCTGCACAGGTAGAAACTGGACCAAGATTATCATCTAGGTCTCGAATTCTAGTCCCTGCTCCCTCCTGCCTCCTCCACACCCCTCAGCTTTCCCTAGAACTTGACATGGGTTTGGATTTTCTCAGCAGTTAATAGTCACATTCAGTTCCAGAATCTTTTGAACTCGAATGTGATGTCATAGAGTTTTTAAATGTTTTACAGCCTGGCACCCACATGTTATTTTCTCTTCTGCCCTTTGCACACTGCAGACATTTGGTCTGCTTTTCAGATTTTATTATTTTCAAAGGATCTAAAGCCAGAATTGACCACAGTAAATCAATTTTGGGGATTACAATTCTTTACTGGAGATTTCTGTAAAATAGGCAAAATATTATCTTGTTTAAAGGAGCTATGCTTTACTAGAAAACCACATACTATTAAATACATGTATTTCCAAGTATTTATATCTTGTTTTGTATGCATTCTTGCCTAGACATGTAGTTGCCGTATTTTTATAGACATGTAAAAGTAAGCTAGTAAAAATACTCATTGGACTAGGAAATTCCTAACCTCTGTCAAAAGATCCTTCTTGATCTCAGATCTGAAGAATCCCTGGGCTGGAAGCCCCCTTCATCAGGATGCCAGGCAGCGTGGAGCGGAGGCAGGCCAGCAGCTGGAGGCCTGCGAGCAGGAGTTTACTTAGGGGAGGGCGCTCCATGCCGGGCGGGGAGGGCTTACTGAGCCCCCAGACCAGAGGTCAGGTGGGGCCTCCCAGCCACCTCATCTCCCAGAAGGCCCAGCTTTCTGTCCACGTTTCCTGCTTCCTGCCACACTTTGCCATAGCGCTCCTTCAGGATGTAACCAAGATTCCTGTTTGATGTCACCATGTGGGCAGTGACCCACATGCAAAGTGGAGGAAGATTGGCACAGATGTTAGTTCTGGGCAGATCTTCCTCAACAACAGCAACAACAACAACAGAAGTCTTCACGATCTGCCTTCACGTATTGTAGACAGTGTTCCTTATAGAATCCAGCTGACAGCGTCACACAGTGAGAATGAGCTCTTCCCCCTTTGTCCTCCCCACCAGTTCGTGCAAGAGTCAGTTGTCTCTTCCATTAGCTGTTGTCCTTAGTCAGGGTCTCCTGGTCTAATTAACCCTCTACTGCCACCTTTTTGCCTTCCCTCTTATTTCAGAGTGCTATTTTTCTCTCTCTGTTGGGTGCCGTCCCAGATTCTTTTTGGAAAGTAAAGAATGCCATAAATGATTTCAAATCACACTTTTAAAATAATCCTAAAGATGATGGAGAATAGAATATAATTTTTTACTTATTCTGTAATACATTAAATAATCCTTTCTATGAAGAGAGTTTGCTTGCTACAAAACATAAAGCTAAAAATATAGTTATCCTTTTATAGTAAATGTATCACACCTGGTTCTACTTGTTAGAATAAGTAAAAATCAGAATTAGATTTTTAGAAGCAAGAAAATAATAAAGGGCCAGTTGTCTCGTGGTGGCAGCTTTTCTGAATGTGACATCAGTGTGGCTTCACACTGAGACAAGTGTGATGGGGCCCAAGCCAGCTGTGTGCCTAGGTGCCTGTAACAGAGTCTCCTGTCCCCCCAGGGCGGCAGGAGAGCGCTACCGCAGGGAGATGCTGGCGCACGGCGGGGGCAAGGAGCCCATGCTCATGGTTCAAGGTAAACAAAGCAACGAGTGCGAACTCTCCTGTGATCCGTTGTTTTTTTAGGGTTTTATGGGTTATATGTCCTAGTATCGGCACTTTGAGTTATGTTTTTGCACCATCTATAATGAAAGCTGTTTCATGTTTTCTCCACACACGTTTTTTGTTTGAAAGCACTGATGCTTCAGCTATGTACTTTGTTCTGAGCATCTATTTCATTGTCCCAAATAGCAAATTAAACTTTAGTTACTGTGATTTATTTAGAATGCGAGGATAACATTTCAAAATGTTACTAACACTCTAATAGGAAATCGTTAAATTTGTCATAAATTCTCAGAGTGTTTGCCTTTAGATTTTAATAGGTCACAATGTATTTCTTTAGCCTAAAGAACTCATTTATTTCTTATTCCTTAATTTCTTTCTCTGAAAGCTTAGCCATACATTTGCTAGAATTCCAAGGCATCAAGTTGGATTTTTTACCTGTTGAAAAATTAGAACCTAATTAAATCTTTTCTTTGAGGTATCACAATGCTTGTTTTCCTATGTAATTTTGGAGGTAATTTTTAAATTTAATTATTTTCACTGAAAATGTAATTGTAAATGGAACTGACCATCATGACTTTCCATAAAATGTGCTCACAGATATTTAAGGAAGATGTGGATATTACTGGACTTTCTCAGTGTATCAGCATTCATACTTGCAGGTGATCCCTCTGACTGTCTGATCAAGACTGCATTTAGGAAATAACTTCTGGTATTAGAGGAACGTTGTTCCCCTTGTAGTAGTCGGTCCTGATAGTAATGGGTCTGCTGTAACTGTTTCCTTGTTTAGATCTGTTCCATCAAATACCTATTGCCCTTTCTAGCAGAGCTCCAGATCTTTCCTTCAGCTCTTCATTTGTTCAGCTTTACTTGTCGCCAGGCACTATTGTAAGTGTGAAGGTGAAGCATTGAAAGACAACGTATGCAAAAATCCTGCTCCCATGGAGATTCCTTCCATCAGCCTTTCCAGAAGGGTGTGTTTATCCAGGCCCAATGCCACAGCAAGCTTGTAAAACAAATCAGCCAGCCCGGAGATCCTGCACTTTATGTAGCCCAGCCCGGCTGTCCTTTGCCAGTGGCACTTGGGTCTCCCATCAGAGGAGCATGCCCCAGAGTTGTCCTCCTGAGATGAGGAAGGTGTGCTGATGCTGCCCCAGCTCCCCAGTTGACCCTTCTTGGCCCTTATTGAACTCTGCTACATCCAGGAACTCTTTTAAATGGTTTTCATGCATTGACTAATTTAATCTTCTAGCAACCCTATGAGGTAGGAATTATTGTTATTCCCATTTTACAGATGATGGAACAGGTCAGGTGCCTGCCCATGTCATGAGGCAGTGAGTAGAAGAGCCAGGATTGGAACCTGTGACTTCTGGCAGCAGAGACCAAGCTCTTCTGTAGTCTGTGCTGTTTCACATGTTTGTGGAACAGGACACCCAGTTAAGGGTCTGTTATAGACTCAGGTAAAAGTGAAATTAATTGGCTCATAATAGTAAGCAACTACTAGTTTAAATTATGTACTTTTTAGCTCAAAGTTTATGGTGCTGTGTATACAGCCTACTGTGAGTTGAGAATGGAAGAGATGCCCCAAGGTTGCTTTCTCGTGTAGATTTTCTGTTAGGTATATTCTCCCAGTAGCTGTGCTTAGCTTATGCTTTTTGAGACAGGGTCTCCATGCTATTTGCACGTAAATATTAGCTTGCGTATCGTTCCATCAAAAGAAAACAATTAAATCCTTTTCACTGTTTGTCTTTCAGCTGGTGTATTTTTCTACTTTGCTTCCAAGAACGTTGTGGCAAACCTCTCTAAAACTTGTTCTTTATAGGAAAAATTTTTGTGTTAAGAAACTTAATATTTTTCACACTAAAATTCACACACTGATGAGAGAAAAACAAGACTGTCGTTCCAACCAGAGATGCTAAAGTATTCAGATTTCAGTTAACACCAATAATAGAACAGTTCTGCTTTTAAATTTTAATGTTTTTCTTAATGTTGTTCTGTCAGATCTTACCGATTCACATGATTTGTTACATGTCAAAGATGAATGGGGGATATGCAAAAAGGGTATGCCTATTGTCACTTTATAGGGCTGGAGTTGTAAGCCAAGACCGGCAGTGGCTTCTCGGTTTCTTATATGCGGCCAACCTGTATCCCAAACAAGACAGTCTTAGATGATGGCTATAGCCTTAACATTGGGGTACCCCTAGGAATACTGATGGGCGAAATTACTGAGAGTTGTGATATAAAAGCATAAATGATCTAGTTGATATTATTCTTTTATGAAAATATAATTTTTATAGGTGCTTTATGTATTTTATTTAACTACTTACCAGGTATTTGTGAAAACTTATATTAAGTAGAAAAAGGTAAAGAAATAGAATCCTTAGCTTCATATCATGTACCTCCCTGACCGCATGACAACTTTATTAACCTCCTTACTGAAGACTTATGTTTCCAATTAACTCCAGGCCATTCCTTAGAGTCAGAATACCTATGCACTGTGCTTATGCTCTTTGAATGGTACATATTCAAAGAAATCAAATATGTAATGCTTTTGATTGTTGGATAATAAGTACCATGCAGGTGAACTTTTAGCTTACTTACCTTTTTTAGAACGAGCGTCATTAGCTCTGAGTCCTTTTGTCTTTTCCAGTCGTGTCCCCATTCTCCCCAACCCCACATCTCCCTGTGGCCAGAACCGGTCAAAGGAAGCCCCGGGAACACAGCACTCCTCTTGGTCCTGCTGTCCCTGCGAGGCAGCCACTCTCTGTGCTGACGACTCCTGCACTGAGGAGCCTCGCAGAAAGAGCAGGTTGCAGCGCCAAAGCTTTTCTTCAAGAATCTGTACTTTTTCCCTCTCATCATTCTTAAACGCCATTTGAAGACAGCAAAATAGTGGCTAAAACAGTATTTCCTTTCTCAGAGAAGGAAAGTGAAATAGTGCAATAGAATTGGATTTGCAGTTACTAGCTCTGCTACTTACTATCTGTAAATTAGCTGCGAAAGTCACTTCATCTCCCTGATGGAGATAAAATGTGATTTGATTCAGAACCCATCTTTCTAATCTGCTTCTCCTTAGCTCCTTTTTCAGTCGTCTCAGAAGGTGTGTGTTATATAATTGATATAGTCAATGCGATAGAAATTCAGAGCATTACAGATTGCAATTATGTCCTTATCTAGTTTTAAACACATTCATACCATGTATTAAGATGTATGTTACAAGCACAATATTCAGTTGCTTAATACTCCACTAAGCACAGTATGGCCATACCTGACTGAAACCAACTTTCTTAATTGCCAACAATTCTGGGGTGAGGTTGAACTCTTTGTATTCAAAATTTGAAGACAATTCAAATTCAAATATCTAATTGTCAATATTAAGTTTTTCTGCTGTTCATTCCATACCCCAACAATGTCTTTTGGTTTATGTTAAGTATCACATTTCGTAGTAATAAGAGAACTTAAAGCTTTTGCTTAAAATAAACCATGATGATACAGTATTTTTATTCATTTTGCCATTTTTAAAAATATATACTAGAATATTTTTTGATTGTGCTAAGGAACATGATCAAAGTTCAGCTGCTGTTATAATCATTTCAGAAAATGTATGGTTTTCTAGAAAGATAAACATGCAGTAGGGCTCGTGAGCAGCAAGGAAGTAACTGTGTACCCGCCAGGAAGCAGAGCTGTTCCCACTACAGCAAACAGAGGCTGGAATTGTATGGCTGTTAGGGATTGAAGCTGTGTTATTTCAGCAGTTTGTAAATGACAGATCAGTTACTCACGCAAGGTTACATTTCTTCCTCTGTAAACCACTTTATCTTTTTGTGTTTTATGTTATTTAAAATTCTTGAGTAAATGGCCTTTGTTAAGTGTTTTGGTTCAGATTTTACTTATCTTTAAATAACCAGAAACAACACCTAACATTGAAAAATTGCCACGAGCCGGGTGCTGTCTGCTGTGCTGTCTCGTTTAATCCCCTATAGCGTAGGTCATGTTTCCCCCATTTTTGTAGGTAATGAAACTTAGTCAAAGTTCATTCTGTTTCCATGCTGACTCTCCTGCTGACTCTCACATCTTCCTCAGGTGATCTTTAAATTCTGACTTGAGATTAAGCTGCTCTTTAGAATGTGGAAGATACAAGTGACGTGAGCCTTGAGGCCTTAATGATCTGAAAGTCTAGGTTTTTTTTTTTTTCTACTGTCACATCCTAACTATTCCCATTGACATTGGAGAGGGCTGCCCAACATCCACTGCTCAGCAGTAAAATTTTCCTTACTCTGTTTTCATATAAGCTCCTTTAGACTTTTGTGGCCAAGCTGTCAACTTAGTTTATCGTCATTTTTAGTCATGGTTGTTCTTTCTTTGTTTATTTTTTTCTTGAGGAAGATTAGCCCTGAGCTAACATCTGCTGCCAATCCTCCTCTTTTTGCTGAGGGAGACTGGCCCTGAGCTAACATCAGTGCCCATCTTCCTCTACTTTATATGTGGGACGCCTACCACAGCACGGCTTGACAAGCAGTGCATAGGTCTATGCCCAGGATCCAAACCAGCAAACACCAGGCCGCTGAAGTGGGACATGTGATCTTAACCACTGTGCCACCAGGCTGGCCCCAGTCCTGGTGATTCTGATATAGAGATGCTCATCACAGCCAAATAAGTGTGATGCCAAGATCAGTTTTGTGTTTCTGCTTCTGGTTCTAGCATTCCCTGTGCTCTTGCCCCTCAACCTTTGCGCAGAGAATTTTGTGGGGGAAAGGAAAGGTTAACATCCAAGATTTCAGCATTCCAAGAGGTTATTTTCAAATATTAAACAACTTTATTTCTGTGCTCTTTTCCAGAAAAGAAACTGTTAGCTTTATTTTTATGACTCTCTGGCCAAAAGCAGTATGCAAGTAGAGATGCAAAGTAATAACTTGACAGAGTTTTAAAAAGGACCAAACATCAGATAAGACAAAAGAAATAATAGATAAATGGTCAGTTCTCAGTGAAACTCCCTTCCGTTTGTTCTCCTGTTGCCAGACTGACTCATGGACTCAAATTCTAGGAGCCCACAGGGCCTTACCTAGAGCCGATTAAAATCATAATACCTTACATTTCTGCAGAGCGTTATGGTTTTCAAAACATACTCATTTTTGCCGTAATTATCCTATATCATATCTTCTAACTTATTACATCTTATTATTGTTCAAGAGACAAACCAGAGAATTGTGGTTTATATTCCATAGTCACCCCCATACCCCAAGGAGATTAATACAACCTATAATGGTAACTACTCTTTTCTTTAAAAACCTTCTTGGCCCTAGTAGCAGTGAGCACACCCGAGGCCCAAATCTTGCCTTCACGCCATTCTCCATTAAAAGGAACCATGGCTTCTTGGAGAAATGGCTGATTCTAGGACTGAGTATCAGTAGGAGCCTGGAGCACCTTGTAGCACCATAAAGAAAGAAAGTGCTGAGAAACAGACATAATGATGGGTGTGTGAGTCAAAGAAGTCAAGCGCTCGCTGAGAGAGTTCCCAATGGCCGAAGTTGCAACAGTTTGAGCAGCCAAATGAATAAATATTGGAATATAACACAGTATAAGATATATATCCATGAGTTCATACTGGTATAAATGATTGAATAAATAAATAAATGGGACGAATAGACAAATTTCCCATGCAGAAGAATTTCAAACAATCGATGTAGATACTCCTTCGTCAAGGAAGTGGAACATAACTCCCCCCCGAGGGTAGGCTGTGGCGAGTGACTCTTTCCCAAGAGTCCAGCAGGGAAAGGGGAAAGTTAGAGAGACAATTCCTCAGCCGGCTGTTCCAGTCAGCTTCAACAGAGGTGAGTCCTGTCGGTAACGTGGGCCCTCGATATGATGCGATGAGAAGGGCCTTCCCCTCCATGGTCTTCCTCCCAAACCCATGAGCTCAGTCTAATCGTGAGAAAACCATTAGACAAACCCAAATTGAGTGGCACAGAACAAAATGCGTCACCAGTACACCTCAAAACTGTCAAGGTCATCAAAACCAAGGGAAGTGCGAGAAACTGTCACAGCCCAAGGAGCCCGAGGAGCCACGACAGCTGCACGCAGTGTGATATCCTGGCTGGGACCCCAGAACAGAAAAAGGACATTAGATAAAAACCGGAAATCTGAGTAAACTATGACTTTAGGTCATAATACTGCATCAATCAATATTGGTGAATTAGTTGTGACACATGTGCCATACCAATGTAAGATAATCATGGAGGAAACTGACCGACTGGGTGTGGAGTGTATGGGAACTCTGTGCCAGCTTCACATTTTTTCAGTAAATATAAAACTACCTTAAAATTACAAGTAAAAAATAAACAAGCCTCCTGGGTTAAGATTTTGCTCCTGACACTGCCACCCACGGTTCGGCCACTCTCATTCCATTTCCACGTTTCCCTGCTTCTGGAAGCCGTCCCAGGTCCCTTGGGGAGAGCACGCAGAGGCACAGAGGTGTAACTGGAGGAGGAGGGTCACTGTGGCAGAAAACGAGGCTGGAGAGGCGAATAGGCATCAGCTCATGCAGACCTCGTGGCCGCCGTGAAGGATTTTGGCATTTATTCTCGGACCATGAGAAAGCATAGATCGTATTTTTAAGGCAGTCAGTGGCAAGATCAGATTTATGGTTTACAATATCCATTGACTGCCGAGGAGGGGCCGGGGTAAGGGCTGATTTGAATAGGCCCCTTGTTGTGGGCAGTAATCCTGGTGAATGCCTGGGAGAGTCAGGAAAAAGGAGGGTTTCTGATTTAAGAAGTATTCATGAAGTAAGAGCCGCAGGCTGGGAAGTGATGCGGATGGAGGGGAGTGAGAGCTGTGTCAGGGGCCACTCCCCAGTCCCTGCTCGTGCGGCTGGAGACGCAGTCATGCTGTATGGCCATGAGAGCCCTGGGGACCCATTGATGCGGCAGGGGGAGCAGTGGCTGACCACCGAAGGGTGATGGATTAGAAAGAACTTGATAGAAACGTTGAAGAACTAGGCCCATTGTCCTAAAACAGTTCAGCCACCGAGTGGAACTCAGCGTAAGAAGCTCCCAAGTCAAGGGGATTCAATTTCTGAATTACCGAAGGGGCTCTGTGCTGAATTAGCCATAGGAAGCCCTTCTTCCTGAGCAGGTGGGTGCTGGGGAACTCCCTTTGTCACCAGGCAGATTCCCCCCAGTTTTAGACGGCTCTAATCGACAGGATGACACAATTATTCAAATTGACCCAGAATATTTCATCTACTTTGAAAGATTGATGTCTTGTTGACACAGCATCTTTAGCTAACAAGCATTAATGCTTTGTTTTTTTTAATAATCTGATTACTAACCTAAGAGGCCAAATGTGCTTAGTACGCAGCTTTGCTGTTGGTGTTACCTGTACAATACAAATATGATGGCAGTCAAGGAGCACTCATGCCTGTCTGTCAGCAGAGGGACAGCTGACGCTGGAAGTAAGGGAGCTACATAAACAGTCGTTCGACGCTAGCTTGATATCCCCTATTGTCAAAACGTATACATAGTAACTTAACCAGAAAAAGCATTTTACCTTGTTTTATAGCTCTAAAAATAAGTCATAGTTATTACTTTCAGTTTTAAAACATGCAGTTAACATTTAGTCATGCAATTTGGTTAATCCCTAAATATTGCTCTTGTGTGGTGAGGCAGGCCGGCCCAGCACCTCATGAGAATAATAAACACACGCAGGCTTTGATGGTTATTCCTAGGTTTATTTTTAAAAATATGTCTCTTTGCTTTTCATTGTTTTAATTAAGTGGGATTTTCGATCGAGAGATAAGCATTAACTCATGACAGGTTCTGCCTGACCTAGCCAATGTCTGTGCCCCGGGAGTGGGGGCTCGGTATAAAGAAATGCCAGGACTTGCTCAGAGGACACGCACTGTGGCTCCGAGTGCCCACCTCAGAGAGTCTTTGCATTTGTAAGTGACTTATAAGGAGACCCCTCACACAGATATATTAAATGTTAAAAGATAAGATGATTCAAAACTACTAGCATGCCAAGCAAAACTGTGCTGTTGGAAGTAAATCATTCAGATGAATTTTGATGGGTTGCTCCAAAGTTTATAAATCAGATCATCTTTGTTTCCCTCCCGTGGTCGGGAGGCCTTCCCCGTCACTCTCTGCTCTGCCCTGTCTTTCTCCAGAGCACATGCCTACTGCCTGGCACAATTTAACATCTATCGTTCATTCACTGGTTTGTGGTCTCTGCTCCCCAGTAAAGTAACAGCTGTGTGAGAGGAGGCAGACTGTGTGTCCCTGCTGCATCCAGCACCCATGACGGGGCTTGGTGCACAGGCAGGCAAGAAACATTGTCGAGTGACTGAATGCGTAAATATTAAAATATACTTAAAAGGCCAGATATTTCTTGTGCCATAAAAAAAGTGGTGATTATTAGAAAGGGGATAGGTTTTTATTCACCTTGTTCTGAAATTATGTCACATAAATATTTCCAAGTATTTTGTGGGCCGAAATATTTTTATGGAACTCAACAGAAATAAACATATTGTGAAGGTATAGAAATAGACATCTGGTGGAGGCGCTCTGTCTCCACTCACTGCGTATCTCGCCTCCCCTCTGATTGCCTCTCATCACGTCTGCTGTCTGTCTGGATAGCTGGTTTGCCTTTGTCCTGCCGGTTGTTCCGGCTTCCTCCTCCCCACCACACCCGCTTCAGGACTCCTTCTTCACTGGCCGCAATCCTTTTTGGTGAAAAAGCCTCAGCAGCAGGTGGGAGGAAGCCATGGCTCTCGAACGCCATCCATTCAGCTCTCTGAGATGTTTTGTGTTCTTTGTAGAACTCTTCCTCTAAACACCACATGTGTTTATTACACTATACGTCACCAGTGTTCTACAGTGGGTAATAAGGTAGCTCATTTCTTGTGTTTTATAATTCTCATAATGCAAGACCAAGTCAATCTGGTAAATTAATAGTTATTTAAGAAATGGACATTAAAGTGGAAAACACTTTTACTACTGTAGGAGGTCAAAGATAGATTCTGCAACTTGATTTATGACAGTAGTGTACTTTGTTATATAAGGTAAATCAACTCTTGGGGCTTAATTAAAGCAGGGCCAACTCTAGGCAAAACTCTCCCTTGGACCAAGCTGTCCTCGAAGCCTTTGGCCTTCATCACTTCCCCTGATGGCTCCTCTTGCTCCCAGGCACCTGTGTTTTGGCTTCTGGGACCGTTTGTTTTCAGCCACACCACTTTTTTTTTTTAAAGATTGGCACCTGAGCTACATCTGTTGTCAATCTTCTTTTTCTTTTCTTTTTTTCTTCTCCCCAAAGCCCCCCAGTACATAGTTAAATATTCTAGTTGTAGGTCCTTCTGGCTCTGCTATGTGGGACACCGCCTCAGCATGGCTTGATGAGCGGTGCTAGGTCTGCATCCAGGGTCCAAATCGGCGAAACCGTGGGCCACTGAAGCAAAGTGTGTGAACTTAACCACTCGGCCACAAGGCCAGCCCAAGCCACACCACTTTTGTAGCCTGAGGTTGAAATAGCTGTCCAGAATACTGTCTTTTGTTAAGATGTATTATTTTAATATCCTAGGTTAATGACCAATAAATAATATGATAGAATAAAAAATATTGTTAGTTGATGATGTTAATTCATTTATGCTTAGAAAATATTTACTGAATACTCACTGCTAACCAGGCACTTCGGGGACACGTAAATAAATAAATAAGAATAATATATGGACCCTACATTTATGTGAGGGTGTAGCATTCTGTGAGAATTACAGAAAGGAGCCCCCTCTGGGAGGTGGACTGCAGAAAGGTGCCCGCTCCAGGCCCGTGTGGTCTGCACCAAGACAAAGGACCTTGGGACCTCAGGGCTCCTGGGTGTCACCTGCCTTCTCCTCAGCCAGCTACCTTAGCACTCTACACCGATTGGACGACCAGATGAGGCAGCTGGGGGTGAGTAGGAGGGGAGGTGACATGCTGAGGGCACAAACCCAAGTAAAAAGACAGGCTGCCTCCCCTCAGGAAGCCTCTGTACATACCTAGTACATTAATGGGCAGCAGGTCTTGGAGCCTGCAGCCTGCTTTCACCAGATGCCATTACCAAAGTGTCTGAAGTCTCTTTCTAGGACAGGTGGCATTCTGTGAAGATCAGAGGCACCCGCCCTTTGAAGAGCTACTCACATGTTCTTTGCTTATAAGTAGAAAAGAAGAGGTCAAACTTTGAACTAAACAGATAGATTAATAGAATTTGAAATGCAAAGAACTAAAGCCAAAATACAAGGTCAGCATTTAAAAGATACAGATAAACAGAGCAGAAAGTGTGTAGGTCCTTTAAGTGAAATGCCATCATGGAAAGAATGGCAGTGTTTTTATTTCCTAAATAAATTGACTTTGGAACACCAAGAATAAGTAATTCCTGTGGGTTATGGTGTTTTGTTAACACACCGGGCAGATAACTGCAAAATACCATCCTAGAAACTGAGGAGCATTTTGTATGATTTTTACAATGTAGGATAATAGAGACCACGAGGCATCTTGATCTCTTGACACCAGTAAAAGGAAGTCAGCCTTTAACAGGAAATAATAGATCTTTTCTTCTGCTGAACTTGACCCAGAAGCTCTACTATCCTTGGATTTTTTTTCTTGTCAAGTTCCAATGACTAAATTCAACCAACATAATTTTTGCTAGAAAAGATGATGAAAAGCCTCTGGGAAAGTAACTTTTAAACAGACTTTTAACTTTTACCCTGTCAATTATGTACCGTGTTATATATATTTTAGGCACTTTTCATTTCAGTACAATGCCTTTCTGCGCACAGGGTGAGTACATAGTGATTGTGAGCAGCTGAGCAGAAGGGCTACACAGAGGCCCCGCTGGATGAAAGGCTGCTCCCTGCTTGTCCCCTGGTGCTCAGAGGAGAGCACCTCTGCTTGCAGCCTGGGCAGCAGAAGGGCCTGCCTGAATGATTTCGGAGGATCTGTTGTAAAGGGCATGTAGGAAGGAGATTCGCTACACGGGGAAGTTCAAGGGCAATGACATAATGAAAGTGTGCTAGACGTGGACATAGACAGTATCCTTAATCCAGCTAATCCATTATCCCCATTTCCCATAAATGGAAAGCAAGGCCTGGAGAAGCTGCGTAACTTCCTCAGTGGTGCAAAGCTATTACATGGCATAGTCGGGATTGGCCTGAGCTGCTGTCTCTCCGCAGCCCTCGGGGTACCCAGCGCATCTGCCGCTTACAGCTCTCCCTCCACCTGACCCCTCTTGGAGCTACAGACTCTTGACAAACATTTTTGTTGCTGTTGACTTTTGGTGGGTAGTGCTTTCTTTGGTAGTTTTCTCTGAATAACAGCAAGCTGTCATTTGCTACTTGCTGTGTGAATGTGGTGGAGCCCTCTCCCATTTGTGTAGCCATCTGAGATAATGTCTCTGGAATTTGACTTTATTTGAGGTGTGAGAGCTTTTTTTTTCCCAAGTAAGTATCTTGTAGTAGACTCATTCCAAGAAATATACCACTGTTTCCATCTTTAGATTATGTCAATGTACAGTACTTTCTACAAAGAATGTAGATAATATTCTTTTAGCTCTTTGAGTGCTTAATGGAAACATCATTAAAATCTTCTTTAAAGATGGTCATTACAGATGATGTTCTTAACATGTGGTTACAAATGTGTGCTGTCAGCAGTGGGCTAAAAACAGGTTAGAAAAGCAGGTGTCGTTTCCCCAAAGCTCTTGATCTGGATTCTTAGCTTGACCCCCTGCGGCATCGAGCTTAAAGGGCTGAGGAAATTAGAAGCCAGAAGAATCTCAGGCAGGACTGATGCTGAGGATACACTGATGAATTTGCATTGAGAAAGTATACCAGTGAAAGGTAAAATAGTAGTAGCAGTAGAGATTTAGAGCAGATTTTAGTTTCTTGTTTGAAATGTTGCCGGAGAGCACAGAGACAGGAAATTTCCTCTTGGTTTAACTGGATTGTTTCCTGGAAGATCATTCACAAGGTATCTTCTAGTGTTTATTTGAGTCTTTTCAACTATCTCTAAAAGAAACTTTTCCCTTTTGACTGTTGTGTAACATTACTAATAATGAAACTAAATTAAGGAATGATCATACCTCAACCTGATTTTCCTTTTCACTTAATAGTTCTTTACATTAAATTTTTAAAAATAGAATAATCCCTCCTTAATCTCGGAGTTCTCACATCTCACATATTTAAATAACATGATCAAGTTCTTTTTCACCCCGTCACGTAAGTTAGGGTATGTCAAGTAACACGTTTAGTTTTTTAATCTCTTTCCTTACAGTATGACGTATGTTTACTTTGATTAGGCCGTAGGGTCAGGAAGACGGCTAAACTCCACTTATATTTTCCCTTCAGGCAGTTTAAACAAAACAGAGGTTTAGAAAGTTCTTAAAATCTTAAATCACACACTCAGAATAATTGGAATTTCAGCACCACATTCATTTTTATCTTCCTTT
Organism: Equus quagga; assembly: GCF_021613505.1. Classification (NCBI taxonomy): domain Eukaryota; kingdom Metazoa; phylum Chordata; class Mammalia; order Perissodactyla; family Equidae; genus Equus; species Equus quagga. The sequence continues at coordinate 77,671,770 of NC_060272.1, forward strand.
TCCTGCACGTGCTTTTTCACTTTGGAATTTGATTAAAATGCTGCAAGAGCCTTATCTGCTGGTTTCCTCCGGTGAATAATACCTCAGGTTGGCTTTTCACCAACTTCTCCTGCGTTTGTCTTTCTAGAGTTGAAGGGACAGGAGGGAGAGCAGTGGTAGCAGTAATAACAATGATGAGACTCCTGCGAGTGCTGGAGCAGGGTGCGGTGCCAGGTCCCGGCGGCCCTTGCCCAGGTGGATGGTTCCCTCCCTGCGCTCTCTAAACGGCCAAGGGGTGCGGCAGCGCTTACTGCGGAGGCCACACAGGGACAACCGGTAGAACCAGGATTCAGGTCCAGGCACTGCAGCTCGCCTTGTGTGGACTGGTAATCTCTTAACCTCCTTTTTCGGGTTATACCAGGACGCTTTTGCTTTGGAAATAGTGCCTTCGTATTCCACTGTATTTTACCTCCTGCTCTCTTATAATTTTTGGTAACTGAGTTGCCTTTTCGTGAACACGCTGATGTTCAAAGAAGATGTTGTTGAGTTCTTAGAGCAAGATATCATGGGGGCAAATCTGAAAGGTGCATATCTAACTAGAATTGATAAGCTGTCAATTGCCTGACATATAGTAAAGGGGTTTTATAGCAAAATAAGAGTTGTTGAATGAGAGTGCGTGAAGGCAGAGTACGTTTGGTACTTTACAACACACTCGGCAGAAAACTTTTCTTGCACAACCTACCAGGAATACATGAGGAAAGCATGTCATGGAATCAGGTTTAGAGTTTAGCGTCTCCAGGATTATGACACAGTCTCAATAATAGAGGGAAATGGCAACCCAGAATAATAGCCAAGTAAATAGAATCCCTAATCTTTGGTTTGTTTGGGTATTTACTCAGCGTAGCCTCTGAAATACTTGAGAGCTTTCAGGAAAAAAGAAATGGAAGAGAGCACCTGCGTTCTCAAGGCTAAGACCTCCTTTTGTGAATGCACTGATTTTTTTAAGAGGGTGTATACATGTTTAATGTGCGGGTGTGTTTGTTTAAGAAAGACATTGAGCTTCAAAAGGCAAAATGTTTTGTAACCCAGAAATGTAATTGTAAATGGAGTTATTAAATCTGACGATAAAATTAAAATACACTAATTTGTAAACAGCGTGTGTGTGGGGCTCCACTCGCTGGATCAGCTTCTGTCTAGTGGGCAGCTCACACACTCTGCTTCAGTCCAGTCCGCGACCCCAGAGACAGAGCCTCAGGTTTGAACCGCGAAGATACTAACCCAGCCTAGGGGGCAATAGAGTTTTTTCAGTTCAAAGGAGGGAAGGAATTTCACTTTTTGGCTGATATCCTCATCTTCCCAGGAACTGATTGCAGGTAGTGGGAATCCACCTTTAGAAAAAGGTGTGGGCAACCACAGCCTTGTGCAGAGAGGAACTTCAAAGTAGAGAAGGTGAGCCATATGGTTGCCCCAGGCTTGGGAGAAACAGGTCTGCAATGAGGGTTCTGATCTCATAAAATTCACTTTGGATTTTCCAAACTGCCGTTTGTACTATAATTCTTAATCAGTCTGAGCTGAGTTTAGCACATATAATTATTTCAGCATAAAAAGCCATTAACTGTTATGATGGGTTTTAGAATTGATAGTGGTATTGGGAATACGCAGACACGCCTTCTCACTCATTCCAAATCTGTATAGATAATCTGCTTTTTGATATATCCCAGTTATTGTTATGTTTGCTAACACAGGACGGGGTTAATAATAACATAGCAGAATATCTGGACAAATCAAATCTATCTTAGTACTTTTGGTCTCTCTTTCTTTTTAATTGTGGTAAAGTATATATATAACATAAAATTTACCTTTTAACCATGTTTAAATGTACAGTTTAGTGGCATTCTCAATGTCATCCATTAACAATCTTGTATAACCATCACCACTATCCATTTCCAGAACTTTTCCATCATCCCAGTGATGTCTTCTGGATAAACCTTTATCACAGCTGCTAACAGGTAGAAAAATGGGTTGATTTCAGTTACATCTTTTGTTTCCTTCTTTCAGTAGATAAACAGTCATCTCATAAAAAGCAGATGGGGAAAAGTAGAGCAAAGTAAAACAAGCAATGATTCATTAACTGGGTAATTAGCTTGTGATTGTGAGTGTGATGATAATATCCTAAATACTTAATCATAGACCAATGTTTTGAAATTCAGCACTTGCAAAAAAAAAAGGCAACTTCATCCTTCAGCTCTTGGACTAGGCAGTAGGTTTTCATAAACCTTTGGATCTCACTCTTGTTACCAGTTATGGAGCATTTTCCATGTGTTAAATACTCTCACTTAATCCTTATAACAATCTAGCAAAGTAGACGACATTGTGCCAGTTTAATGATCTTCGAACATTTTACTTCACTCTAACATTTTACCTTTGCTCAGATTGCTTCTAGCAGAAATGAGACTTAGGAGGTTCAGTGACTGGTCTGAAGCCCCATAATCTGTTGGTTAACTCAGGGTCATCGCTGACCAAACCCTTGCTCTAACCGTCAGGATATAGTACCTTCTTTAGAGGCATCTAACCTTTGGTTTAGGAAAGGAAGAATGTATCTTTCCTCTCTATTCCTCCTTGGCAACCCTTCAAAGGAAAACTTTTGAATTGTCAGAAGAGGAGAATTAGACTGAAATTTTAAGTTATAAAATGCTATTCTGAGCCAGGTAATGTTCCGTTCAGCCTACAGTCCTCCCTGCATTGTGCTCCTGAGGCTGTAACTACTCTGGTTTTTATAGCTCAGGCTGTTGTCGCCGTAGGGGGCCCCCAGGCCATGTCCTTTTTGGAGCTTAAGGTTCTTCTTGGTCCATCAGACTGTCCACTAATTAATGATACCTGCAGGCCTTGAATATAAACCTGACTGACCTTAGTTTAAACCAAATACCAGTGCTGTGTCTGAAATGTAACAGTATGACTGGCTTTTAGCTCTGATTTTAAAAGAGCTGGCCCGGTATTTGTCCCCTGGCATCTTAGGCTTTGAACGCCTGGCCAGTCCTGATAGGTGTTGGGACTACGTCTCCCTCACCCCCAAATATGGAGGCCCCGGACATCCCTCCTGGACAGCCTAGGACACGCACCCAGTCCATGAACTCCCATTGCACGTCCTAAACGCACAGACAGAAGGGCGTTTCCCTCCTTGATTCCACCAGCTGCTGAGACAGTTCCGCCCTGCTTCTTTCCACACCTCCCGTCACCCTCCACAGCCTGGCCACGACTGGGAGGCAGCGAAATACTCTTTTCCCCTCTATGGCCAGGACCACTCTCCTTAATTCCTCAGTCAGCTGGGAGGGAGGAAATCTGACATTAAAGCTTGCTTGTCTATCATCCGGACTTTATGACTCTGAGGAAACACACAGTCACTTAAATTAAAAAACAAACAAACGAAAAAAACCCTTCTAGTCCAAATTCTGGGTCTAGAAAGTTGATCCTTAATCAGACAAAAATATCAGCGTCTCCTTGGCGTCACTAAATCCCTTTTAATAACTTGTGAACTGATCTTTTTATCAACTAAGAATCTTCTTAAAGAAATAGAACCACCTTAGACTTAGCAAGGAGAAAAGGAATTTTTTGGAACGATGTGGAGGCGGCCACAGAATCAAAGGGAGAAGTCAAACCTGTGCTCAGAAAGAGCAGCTTCAAGGGTCGGGGGAAGAAACAGATGTGTCCTTCAGGTGCTGGTGCCAGGAGGAATCTATTCCACTCGCCTTCAGACCTTTGATCATTGCACTCCAGATGCAACTTCCAGGAAGAGTGCACTGGCTGGCCTGGCTGGGCCAGCAGCTCCAGGAGGCTGCACCTACTGGGACGACAGCAGGTGCCTGCCTGCATATGGGAGGGCGTCCGCAGCGTCCTTGGCCTCCGCCCACTAGACACCAGGAGCGCTCCCCCACTGTGACGGCCAGAGTGTCTCCAGCATTGCCAAATGTCCCCTGGGGGGCACAGCTGCCCCCAGTTGAGAACCCCTGCTCTATAGTAAAATCAGTCCTCTAACCAGAAGGAAATGGGTGCTGGGTGGCACAAGCAAGCCATATCCAGGAGTCTTTCCTCCCTCAGTCTGTCTCCACTGTTCCCGGGCCTGGTTGTAAGCCAGCCTCCATCTGTGGCTCAGCAGCCGTGCATGGTTCTCACTCACACAGAGACTCTTGGCCTCCCGGCAGCAGGGGATCACAAAGTCTCCTGAGGGCCCCCCCACGGCAGTTAATCAGCCGCTCTCTCTTTTGCACCATCTCTGTACCTTATATACACTGTATATAAACAATTCAAATATATAAATACTTCATAAACAATTATGCATTTCCATGGTTTTCTCCCCAAATGATGAACTTCTCGAGAACAGAAATCGTGTCTCACTCATATCTGCGTGCCTGGTGTCCCCAGCATGCAGTGCTTGGCACACAGGTCCTCGGTGCATCTTATTTTTCATGAGTGGGTAGACAGGCTTTCTGTCTTCAGTGGAGGAAGGCGTGGGTATGGTCCTGCTCACTGTAGTGTCGGGAGCTTGGCAGCCAGAGGGGATGTCCGTTCAGAACCCTGAAGGAGGGGGCGTGCCGAGTCTGTGGGGAGTCGATACCTCAGCACCGTCCATCCCCCCATCCACTAAGAATCCCCCAGGAAGACCCCACTTGCGCAGACCGCCCCCGCCTGGAATGACTTTCTGGTCTCTTCCCTGGAAAAGGGGCTCCTCCTGGGCTCACGCTGGGCTCCGACCTGGCTGAGGTCTGACTGTAGTTCTCAAGCTCAGAGCAGGCAGGATTGCCACATGAAAGCAGCTTCTAGGATGTGTTTCTGAGCTTTCCTCACTAAAGAGTGGATAATCGATAAACACGAAGCACTGTTTCCCGGGGGTTTCTAGTAATCAAAATATACTCTGCTGCTTTTTTGAAGTAACAGTACTGTTGCTGACCACCGAAGCACGCCTCCGTCAGGGAGGCTGAGCGCGTCCCCAGCCCCAGTGTCAGCCCCTTCCTGTCAGCGCCGTGGCTGTGTCAGCTCCCCTTCTGGCCGCCTCCCCTCCTCCTCGGATTTTACGGCTACTTTCATGCCAAATCCGCTTGATCCTTCTAGGTGCTTTTCCGGCCAGCTGTGTCGTCTCTCTTGGGGCTTGGTAATTATAATCTTGAACAGTGTCCCAAACAAATCCTACTTTTATTTCTTAACATTGTATCCTATTTGACTTAAGAAACATGTATTTTTTAGTTTAATTAAATAGAAAATCTGTACATCTTTCTTGCTCAGTATTTCTCAAGTTGTAATTACCAGTTGAGAAGAACCTCGTCTCGTTTCTCCACGTGGATCAGTCCCCTCAGTCCTTCTGAGCGGTGGTTCTCACCGCCCGCTGGAATCCCCAGGGGGGCTTATTACAGCACTGACGGCTGGGCCCAGTGCCTGAAGCGTTAGGCCTGGGACAGGGACCAGGGATTTGGACTTCTAGCAGGTTCCCAGGTGATACCCTTGATGTTGGTCTGGGACATCCACCCCTAGAAGCACAAGATCACGCCTTTCCATAAGACCGAGTCTTAGTAATTTTTATACATAGTGTCTTCCTAGTAAATAATACTGATCCTTTTGCCCACCTGAAATTCACTTAGGCACTCAGTTACAGATAGAATAAATGAGTGAGTGAATGAATGAATGATTGAAAGAAAACCCTTACAAAGATCCTATTTCTAGGTACTTCATCCACCCTTCTTGGCTCTCACTGTCTTTGATGTCACACTGCCATAGTTTTCTTTGATTGGACACCCTTGGTTGGTGTTAAGCAATATATGAAATGGACTCTAAGAGGAGATGGAACTATTCTACTTCTCTTCTAAGGCTTAAAATAATTCTGTTTTTTAATTGCCGCAATAATCCCCTGTATTCTCAAAATCAAGTGATACGCAGACCATTTCACCCCAGGCGCTTGGTAAAGGGGCCAGAACAAGACTCCAGCTTTGCCAGGCTGGCTTAGAGACATAACCAGACTGCCAACCAGTTGCTTTCAGTCATGTTTTCAAATAATTGTATTAGTTTTACATCCAGACGGGTACTCAAGAGGTTAAAGAGTTCATGCAAGAGTATGTTGATATTCCAGTGAAGGTCTGGTTAGATTATATATTAATTACAGAATAACAGGGCGTGGACCTGCAGCTCAGTACACGTGTTGAACTCGTCCTCGGGCTGACAGAATTTTTTCTTGGCAAAAGCATAGCAATATGCACAGTTAGGAGCCCCTTAAACATGTAAGGGCTTCTGTTTGCAAGGGGTTACCACAGATACTTGGAGTCCACCCAGAAAACATCCTTAAGTGCAAAACTCTTAGGCACTTTTTTCTCCCAGTATCATGCCTAGAGAACTCCAGCAGCAGCCATGCGTGGCCAAGCATTGTGCCCTGAGAGGAAAAGGGTTCTGGTCGTGACACGACTGCCTGTCCCAGTCACGGCTGGGCAGAGCCATTTGTCAGGACCAGCTCCTGTCTTTTCAGCAGACTGCTCCCACTTTTCTCCGTTCTTTGCCTCTGGGATAGGTACATAGCTGAGACGGCTCATGAAGTGTGCCTGCTCCAGAGTAGGAAACGGAATGGTCCAAAAAGCAGTGGACATTTTGGCTCTGTCTTCAAGGCAATAAAGGGACAAATAATACGTTGGGTCCATCTAGCCATGGGTGACATCAGGAAGCTATTAGACTTTTTTTTTTTCCAGAATTTCTACACACATTTGGGTTTTGTCATATCCAGGATGCTGATGTTTAAATCTGGACCTTTCTAGAATGTGAATTACTTTACAGAATTCTCGGGCATGAGGCAGTATATCACAGCGCTTTAAGAACATGGGCTCTGGAACCAGACTGCCAGGGTTCAACAAAAAACCTAAGAGTTGTGTGACCTCTCATGCTCCATTTTCTTTTATGTAGGCCATGTTCCTCACAGGTGTGTTTCAAGGCTCAGATGAGTTAACACTCTTAGCACAGTGCCTGGCACACAGTAAACCCAACAGATAGCTGCCATTACCGCTTTGTCATTTGTGTTGGTGGCAGTCTTTCCTATGAACCCTTTCTAGACCAGCTGTCCGTGGGTCAGGTCCTCGTGCCTGGGGTCTTTACCCTCACGTTATTTCCAGCTCTGTTTCAGCAGTCCCTGGAGAGAATTGCACGTAGTACAGTGTGGAAACCTTCACTGCTGCAAGAGTCGGTCTTGGAATCCTTTTGATATCATAGTTTATTCTAGTCAGGCCTGGAATAATTGCCCTAGTACTTCAAAGTTATGAAACATGCTAGTTTGAACAGAGTAGTCGAGACGAAAATGTTCTAGCTTGTACCAACTTTTATTAGCCCATTTACCTCTCATGTAAAATGAGGAGAAAAATAAATTAAATCATCATTCTTTAACTACTCATTATATATGCTCTATTCCTCTGAGTGGGATAGGGAGATGAAACTCAACTACTTGTTTTCAGTTTTATGAACTAATATGTACAATGTGTGTCCTAATGCAATTTTGTCTTTCTTAATTGCTATCGACACTTTTCTCTTTTGAGTTGCCATTTTTTTGTTTCAGTCCTTTTGGCAAAATCAGTCCATTTCCCCCCTTAATTTAGGTGATTTCCACAGTGAAATATGTTTCCAATATGGAATTTGTAAACTCTACTTACTTATGGACGTAATGGCTCCAGCCTGGTTCCTCAGAGCTCCTAAGAAATTGCAAGTCTAATCACCACCCTTTGAGGATTAAGACTTGAAGACAAAGGGGACATCTTTGTCAGCTTTTTTTTAAAAAATCAAAGAGCTCCTAGAATTTTTTTGAGTATACGTAAATATAAAAGCCAACTTCAATTTTTCTGATATGTGGGATTGCCTGAAAACATTGTATTTTTCTTTTAATTCTCTGTGTAGAGGTTAGTTCATGTTGACACTTGCAAAACATTTCAATCTAATTAAAGTGAGGACACCGTAACAACATACCAAGAGAATTCCCGCCCCGCCAACTGTTCTTTATCCCTTCAGGTCCTGATTCCTTCTTTTTGAACTTTGATCTTTAGCAATCACATAACATCCAAAATTACCAAACTGCTCAGTTCTGATCAAATTTATTTAAAAATACCATAAATGTATATGTTTTTCTCTTGCTGTTGCCACAGTCGCCGCTCTCTGAGCTGCAGGAAGGGCTGAAGAAGGGAAATTGGCGAGGGACGCGTGCTAGTTCCGTCCGTCTGCGAGGACAGAGAAGGGCGTGTTTACATTGGCCGTTTGTTGAGTTGAAATGAACCACTTCAAAGGGACAGGAGGGCCGTGCTTGACTGAATAGGTCGGCTCTAAATAAATGGGTTCTACCTTCAGACAGTTCTAGTCATTTAATTATAAACAACCAGCCATTTAATTATAGAATGTTTCAAATATTAAAAGGAAGAAAATGGTGTAATAGGTTAACACCTTTCATTGAAAGCCATGTTTAAATGTTTTCCCTACAACTGTTCTCTGCATCAGAAAGAAACCTGGCACAGAGGGATGCATGAAACGTGATTTGTTAATCAGACTGCATCTGCTTTAGTACTAGCCTGCATCTAGAAGATCTGATGTGAAATGTGCTACTTTGGCAATCATCAAAGACTCAACATTTCTATCATTAGTGATACAGCTGGACCTTCTTTCATCCGTAGAGATTATTTTACTATAAAAAGAAAATTGTGTTTTGAAGTTTAGTTTTGCAAATAAAAACATAGCAATGAAATTCTCTTCCATTAGTTGCTCCTTCTTTCTCAGATATTCCCTCAGATGGAGATTTTGAACTTGAACTTAAATGAGGATGAAAATATTTTGGTCTGCAGTTGAAAATATTGCAATATTCTTATTGTTCTCAACTACTTCAGGTCTCGTAAGTAGCTTACAAGTACGTGTTTGGAGCTGCTACTGTGTTTATGTCCACCATACAAACCACTGTGGTCTGTTTCCCACATGGTTGCCCTGCCTGATGAGAATGACCGCGACCACGTGTCCAGTCCAGGGCCCAGCCCCTTGACTCTGCATTCTCCCTGCTGACTGGAGAAGCCTGGGCGCCTGCACCTGGAGCCTGCCCCGCAGCTAAACATGGTGGGCTCCTGGTTTTCCTCCTGCGCTCCGGCTCGGTTACCCCCACATTCCCAGTCACCCTGGCTCCAAGCCTCAGTCTTCCCGCATCTTCCTCTCCCAGAGTCTCCTCCACCCTTAGTGGCCTACATATGTTTTGAATTTCCGCACCTTTGTGCCTTTCTTATATCGTCCTCTCCACCTGAAGGGGCCTAATTTCAACCTAAATCTTCCCCATCTTTTAAGTTTCTACTCAGATCCCATCCCTCCGTGAAGCCTTCTGAATCCCTCCATTGGAATTCGTTTTCCTCTCACTTCTTCCACTGACTGCATTTTGTGTGCTAGCAACATCCACAGTTTAGTTTTTCCCAAACATTTTATGGTGAAAATTTTCAAATATTCAGACAAGTTGAATGAGTAATACAGTAAACACTCATGTACTTGTCATTTAGATTCTACAGTTAACGTTTTGCTCTGTTTGCTTTTTAACATATCCATCTGTCCATTTCTCTGTCCACCCATCAATCCATCGTATATATTTTTTTCCAAAGCAAGTTGCAGACATCAGTACATTTTACCCCTAATGCTTTTGCATGCGTAGCATTAACTGGAGTTCAATATTTGTTTTCTTTTTTTGGTAAAATTTATATACAGTGAAATGCAGAAATGTTTAATGTACCATTCAATGAATTTTGATGCGTGTATACACCTTTGTAACACATATCACTACCCAGATAGAGAACACTAATTACCATCACAGCAGAAAGTTCCCTTGTGTCCCTTCTCAGTCAGTTGCCATCTCCTGTCCCAAAGGAACCACTGTTATGATTTTTTTCACCATAGATTAGTTTGGCCCATTTTTGAACTTCATATAAATGTAGTCAAACACTATGTGCTCTTTTGGGTAAGGCATCTTGCATTCGGTGCACCATTCTTGAGATCCGTCCATGTCGCCACAGGTGTCAGTAGGTTGTTCCTTTTTGTTATGAGTAGTATTCCATTTTATGAGTGTACCTCATCTGTTTATCTGTATCCTGTTGATGGGAACTTGTGTTGTTTCCAGTTTGGTGTCGTAAGGTCCTTTTCTTTGTTGACATGCTTTTATTTATCTTGGGTAATACCTAGGAGGAAATTGCTATGTCATAGGGTAAGTGAACTTAGTTTTATAAGGAACTGCTAGACGTTTTTCTGAAGCGGTTGTATCATTTCACCACTGATGTATGACAATTCAGGTTGCCCACAGCCTTGTCTACATTTGGTGTTGTCAGTCTTCGTAATTTTAGCCATTCTGGTGAGTGTATTGTGGTGTCTCGTTGTTTTAGTTTTCTTTTCCCAGATGACAATGATGTTGAGTGTCTTCTCAGTGCCTATTAGTTGTGTGTGTTTATTTGGATGTCTTCTTTTGTGAAAGGTCTGCTCAAATCTTTGTCCATTTTTAATTCTTCAAAATATGTTGACGATGAGTTGAAGGAGTCCTTTATATATTCTGGATATGAGTCCTATGTGAAACATATATTATGTGAATATATGCTCCCTTCCTGTCATTTACCTATTCATTTTCTTAATGGTTTCTTTTAAAGAGTGCAAGTTTTTAATTTTGGTGAAATCTAGTATATCCATTTTTTTTTCTTTTATGGTTATTGCTTTGTGTGTCTTAAGAAACCTTTGCCTACCTCAAAGTCTCAAATATATTCTATATTTTCTTCTAGACACTTTATAATCTTAGCTTTATACTTAGGTCCATGCCCATCTCACATTAATTTTTATGTATGGTATGCAGTAGGAGTCAAGATTAGTTTTTCCCCCATCTGGGTATGCATTTCCCCACAGTGTACTTTTGTGATTGTGTCCTGCTCACTCTCATATTGTACCTTAGCCTGTTTGTCTTTGAATGCTCATGACCTGGCCTGATCCTTTACACACAGCAAATACTCAATACACGTTACTTGAGTTGCATTAAAGGTTTAGAGGGTAACAAAGAATTCTGGCAATCTCTTAATATCTCAGTGTTGGGATCCATCCCCCAAATTAAATGCCAACGTATATAGCCCTGGTCAACCTGTGAGTTAGCATCATCTGCCAAGAATATAAGTCGAGGCAACAAAGTGGATTGCTCGAATCTTTGTCTTTGGCTTCTTTGGAGGGAAGAATGGAGATAAATTCAGCTTTTCATTGAATTGTTTATATATGCTAGACACAGTGCCTTGTTGCTTTCCAAAACGTCTCCTAGTTTTACCTTTGTAGCAACCTTGTATATTAGATGAGGAAATTTTAGTATCAGGGGTTTTAAGTGACTTCCATGTTATACAATTAGAAAGTTGCAAAGCTAGGAGTTCTCCAACATGGGAGAATCTGGAAGAAAGCAATAACTTGACTCTGATATAAGATTTCTGCAAGAGAATTAACATTTGAATGATTTTAAAGTGTATAGAACTTGATGATAAAACTTGATAAGCAATTAAACATAGTAAATTCTGAATCAACCCAGTCGAAGATAACCAATCAGTCTTCTAACATCACTCCAAGTATATGGGAATACCTGCAAAGGAAAAACCCTTGGGAAACATGTTTGGGCCTAAATCTCTATGCTGTATGTGTTGATTAGATAGTGAAAATGCATTGAAATCATTAATAGCTTCAGGGCCCACACCCTGCCCATGACTTTTGTAATGTTCTTGTAGTCAGGTTATGGAGGCAAGTTCTTATTTCAGAAAGCTGGAATGTTCCCCTGGTGCGCAGATGTGAGTGTGTGCTTTTGTCCCTCCTTGGTGTCTGCCGGTGAGTGGTGGCTGATCTTTCCTCTGTTTGCAGGTATGCTTCAGAAGTGTCCTTCTATTGATGACTTTGTAAGTGCCCTCGTTTCTGACTTGGATCTGGACTTCGAAACTTTCCTCATGGATTCCGAATGATGGAAACACCTCGAATCTTTTAAATCAAGGTCATGTGGATATTAACTTTGTTGTAAATGCAGCTGTGAACACTCGTTCCTGATTTCAATATTCACTTCTGTAATAACTTCTGAAAAACCTTAAACTGATGGAACTTGGAATAAATAATTTGTTTTAATTATGCTGGCTTTTAGCCTGTTGGCTGATTCTTGGACCTATGCAGATCTACTCAGTGAGCTAGTAGAAACTAGACTTAAGGGCTGAGCATTTCCTTAGTCCAGCCACACTCTGGTTGGCCTTTTCCCCTTTCCATTGATCTTTAAATGGTTAAATTAAAGACTTAATTAAAAGCAAAATTATTTTTGGTTTGAAGCAGTCTTCAGAAAGATTACACAGATAGTTCTTTTGAATGATTGCCATGCCTAAAGACCACTGTACTAGGCTTTGAGAAGGCACTTGGAGTAGTCAGTCACAGTGACCGAGAGACCAAGTACGGTTTCCAAAGTATGCGTAATTGACTGCACTGGGTTTTTCTGAGTGCTCAGGCACCACACAGATGGACTCAGAACAGAGGGGACCTGAACTCACACTTGTCTGGCTTGACTGTGAATGTACAGAAACAGGTGCAGGTGCGGTTAATAAGTGATGTGCCAAGATCCAGCAACTGATAAGTAAGGAAACTGGGATTCAGACTGTGTCTGTCTCTATCCGGAACCCATCTGCTTTACATTACTGCGTACCGTATCATTGTGTGTTAATAACAGGAAAGGAATTATTTAATGTGTTTCTCCCACCATCAAAGTCAAGAATTTAATTACAGACTTTAGTTTAAAAAGGCATTTGCTAGCAGCCTCTTCCTGCTTTTCACTAAATGACTAATGATGTTGCTAAAAGACTAAATTAAAAATCCCCAAAACTAAGACACGTCCAACCTATTCACAAAGACACTCTTGGGCCTCTATCAACCCCTTTTCAGGTGACGGTGAGTAAGCAGGAAAATCTGTATGGAACCTTTGTGCAAACATTTCTCAGAAAAAGGAAAGGGAAAGGTCACCTAGAAGATGATAATTTGGAAAATTATTTTTAAAAGGAACTAAATCACATTGTAGAAAAACTCTCTGGTATTCTTAGTGAGATTTGAGAAAACATGGTATTTGTGAAGCTGAAAGCCATAAAGAAAGAATAAGCAGAAATAAAGGGATAATAGGATTAAGCTAAAAAAGAAGATAGAAAAAGAAAGAAATGCGGAGAAACTGAAACACAGTACAATGATTTAAAACATTATCAAAGCAGAAAAGAACAAAACTGTTGATGACAAACTTGAGAAACGTCTCAGCATGAGGTGAAAGGGACAGGGCTAGAGCTGATGGCAAGGGAGCCGGAGCAGAGAGCCGGCTCCTCCAGATGACGGAATCCTGACGGGGAATCCGGACAGTCGAGCAAGAGCAAGAACAAAACAAATGCTCGTGTCCTCCGCTGTCCCCGGGCTCAGAACAGTGCCCGGCACATGGTACGTGCTCGGTGAGTACGTGGCGTTCAGTGAATTTAAGGAAACGTTTTTGAGCTGAAAAGAAGACAGGAGTGCAATTTAAAGGAAAATCCTTGACGGTTGCCCAATAATGTGAATGTACTTAATGCCGCTGAACTATACATTTGACAATGGTTAAAACTGGTAAATTTTATGTTATGTATATTTTACCACAATTTTTAAAAAAGAAAAGAGGGAGAATCCTGCATTCTAGACCAGAACAAACAAAACAGTGAAAAGAGACCCCTGCCTAGACATAATCTGTCTTTTCTTTTCAGAGTTTAAATATAACTAAAATTATAAGCCACCATATCGCAAACTGGGCTTTGCAGAGCGCTTCCCAGGAACTGTTCCTTAGTGTTCCATGGACTCTAAAGGCTCCTGTTGTTGAATGCATTTGGGAAAGGCCAGTGTGCACGTTAGCAATTCTGCAATCACAAGGCATGGTTAGCATTGCATATGTGACCTGATGTTTCCCAAACATATTTGATTATAGGAGCCACCCCTTTTTTGGAGTACCTCTTGATGACATTTTTCAGAACATTAGGAAATAACTGCTAAAAGCATTGAGCTTACATACAAAGGAACACAAATTATCGTGATCCCAGAATGCAATTATTCATTGTCATTAAAAGCCAATGGACAATGGAAAAAAGTTTTGAGATAAAGGCCGAGATGTAAAAGGGCTTTCTCAGATATACGAGGGCTCAGGAAACATCTCAGCTTTGTAGCCTTGTTTAAAAATTGCTAAAAGAATAAGTAATTTAGACCAAGCATCAAAGCAAAGGAGATCGCTAAGGAACTTCTAAGAATGCAGAGCGGTCATTGCCTCTTTTCACAGTAACAGCTGGATAAATCATAATAGCAAGTTATTTTATTATGAGTGCTTTTCCTTATGATAGGAATAAACCCATAAGCACACAGCAGTTCCTCTGGGGAAAATGCTCTCCTGTATTATGATTTACTTACCACCAGCTTCCAAAAATCCAATTTAAAGTACTTAGGACTACGTAAACACTAAAAAAATAATGTAGAGAAAGAACTTGAGGATAATAAGATGTTACTGTGGTTGTCTTTAGCGTTGATAGTCGGGCCTTTTATTTTTCTTCTTTCTTCTTCTACTTCCAAAGTTTTAGAAGTAGGTAATGTGGTACTTTTAACAATAATTTAAAACTTACAAAAAGTTTAATAATCACGACAGCACATTTAAAGCATTTTTCCAACTCGGAAGAAATGCTTGGCTGGTATAAGCGAATTCAGAAAATGTCTCTGAAACATTCAGGGAATGATTTGTACAGTCAGAAACTTTATTAATACCAAAGCTTTAGCCTGATTTGATAACAGTGATTGAGATAAAATATGACAATAGTGCTCGACATTTATTTAGCATTTTTCAGTTGCCAAAGAACTTGTCATACAGCCGTGCGATGGTCGTCACCTGAGCTAGCAGGACAGATGGTGTCATGAACTATGTGACTAGTGAGGCAGACAGGCCGGTCACTGGCAGATGCAGGATCAGCGCCAGCTCCGGTGGCTCCTCGTCCACTGCCCTTTCCACTTCATACAAGTCTTCAGAGGTCCTGCCTGTTTTCTGCAGGCTCGTAGGTGTGTCTTCAGACACAGACATAGTGTGTTGAGTGGTTACGTGACCCCCACAGACCGCAGGGCCTTCTGTCACTCACTGGCTTTCTGCTTGAGGAAGCTGATGCCCCTGAACAGATAGAGGATGAAATAAAATATGAAGTCTGTTACATCAGGCCAGGAAAGATGACGGCTTGAATCACAGTGTTGGGTGGAAGGATGGAGAGAGTAGAAACAGACATTCTGGAATATTCACTGACAGAACTTGGTATCAAACTGCAGTGGTGGGGCAGAATGAGGTAGATATGCCACCTATATGCTCATCTAAATCATGACTGAAACTTGATTTTAGAAAAAAATTCAGGGAAGCAAGAACTAGACCCAGCTTGTGGTGGCCATGAGTCACTGCCCTTCAGGTGGACAGATTGCTCAGTCTGCCTCTTTTGAGTAAGATCATCCAGCAATTATGGATACTCTCCAGGAACGATTCTCTGTTGCATCTACAAAACAGTCGTGAAGGACTTTGTCGGGTATCTTTCTGAAATCCAGATGCATTAGGGGACTACACTGCCTTGGTCTGAGGTTAATTGCACTCCACAGTCACCATGTTCTCAAATATTTTATCCTCACAGCAGCTCTTTGGGGTGAGTGAAACGATCCCCATTAGAGTGACACTGGAGAGATGACATGAAGGCCAACTCTGAGCAAATGCCTAAGTGGCGGTATCACGTGGAGGGGAGTCTTCCTTCTGCGAGAGAGGTAGGGGTGCTTCCAGGAGGAACAGGTCTTAAGCAAAATCTTGAAATAAATAGTAGGTGTGAATTAGAAAACTAACTCAAAAGTGAGTTCATGGTATCAGTGTGGTTAATTCACCTTGCAAAGCATGAGGCTCCAACTTGCCTACATTTGAAAGAACTGAGCTTTTTGTAATGTGAAATAACAGAGGATTCAGGAATAAAAAGTAGCTAATACATAAAGACCCAGGAAACACATCTACTGCATGAATGTAAAATGCATGTGACCTACACAGGCCCCAGAATAGTGGACGGCACACGTCACACGTCGTCCCTTCCACAGTGCAGACACTGAGCATCGAGATGCCACAGGGATGTCAGGTGGCATGCCGTTTCTAGAACCTTTGTCCTGAATTCCAGGTGTTTTTCAAGCTGTCTACATTACCCGTATGTCTTAAAAACACATCAAAGTCAACCTGCAAAAGCGGACTCATCTTCTATCCCACACACTCGTCGTGAGTCAACATGGATTAGTGGCGCCCGTTCTCCCCAGGCGCTGAGGGAGAAACCCTGTAAGGGCTGAGTCGCTCCTCCCTGCTCCCTCATCCTTGTGGTCGGCACTTACTGTCCTGTCGCACTTGGCCTGTTTGTTACGCACCTGTCTCAGTAAGTCCAGGAGCAGGTCCTGCTCATCTTAGCTCCATTTTGCCGAGCCCAATTGAAGAGGCATGGAGGAAACCAGGAGCAAACCAGCCTCGGCAGAGAAGTCCCAGGCAGATTCGTATGCTTGCCTTAGAATGTGTGTAGAAACCTCTTTGGACCTGTTGTGTTAATCTCCACTCGAGCTGTCTGACGTGGCTGATGGCCGAAGAGGCCGTGTGCGGGGACGGAGCGCGCTGTGCGATCTCTGTCTGATCCTGAGCTATCAGTCCGTTGCGAATTGGTCGCTATTCCGCAGGAAGAAGGGAGCCTCGAGGCAGCGGACGTCCTGAACATCACGGGGAGCTTGCGTTCCAGGCGTCTCGCCGCGCGTGCGCAGGAGGAGCTTGCGTGGGCCCCGCGGGAGCGGGCCGGACGCGCGCTGACGCCAGGCTGCTCTAAACACCTCCGTTTTGAGCTTTTAACTCTTAAAAAACGTTTTAAGGTCGATGTATTAAAATGTATTCAATTTAGTAAAAGTACCAAATTGCGTGTAGATCTGTTCAGTACTGCTTTTCAGATTCAGTCTCTAGTAACGGCTATGCCCAGCTAGTGGAAGGATTTCTTTCTTTGATGAACAAAGAGGCTGGAGGAGAAGAAGGCCTGGTTGTTGCAGTTGTTCTGGCTCAGGAAGGGACCCCTGACGAGATGCGTGCCGGGGCCCTGCTGGCTGGCACAGCCAATGGGGGCCGCCAGGGAGGGTTGAACCAGAGCCGCTTCCGCAGAGGCATCCGAGGTTAAAGAGAATCGAGTAGGAATGAAGCGCGTACACGAGTGCTCAGCGCCGATCCAGGGACAGCCGCTGAGCGGAGGGCAGCGCGGCTCCCTCCACGAGGCTCCCGCGCTGGGCGACCCTCTTCTTGCCCAGGATGACTGCGTCCAGCAGGAACGCTCAGATGTAAGAGACAGCGAGACGCGGTAGAAGAGGCAGGACTCGGGCTAACAAGCTGTTACGGTGGAGGAAAAGCATGTGGATTGAGAGCAAAGATCGTAAATGTGCACAGACAACTGCTGAGGAAGATTAAAGATAAGCAGTGTAAACAACTGCCCGTAGCACAACGTGTTTCTAATAGTGCTCTCATTGTCTGCAGATTGTTTATGAAACAAGCCGGTTCTGTACCACAGATGGCTCTCTACTGGCACGCTTACGGCTCGCTGTGTGCTCTCAAAGTCCCTTTACTTTTCAGGGTGGAAAAAAAGAGCCATAACATGTGCTTTGGCCTGAATGTTTGTGTCCCTCCAGAATTAATATGTTAAATCCTAACGCCCAAGATGATGGTCTTAGGAGATGGGGCCTATGGGAATTGATTGAGTCACTAGGGTGGAACCCTCGTAAATGGGATTAGCGCCCTTATAAAAGAGCCTCCACCATGTCAGGATACACCCGGGAGTCTGCAGCCCAGGCAGGGGCCCTCACTCCACCGTGCCGGTACCCTCATCTGGGACCTCCAGCCTCCAGTACCCAGCAAAATAGCTTTCGGTTGCTTATCCGCCACCCACTCTGGTATTTCATCATAGCCTGAACCACTAAGACAACACGTGCTAATACGATTGCCCGCAGTGCTTTCAGAGTGATGAATCCAAAGGTAAAAGAATGTTGCCTGGAGCAGCACATCTTCAGGAAGGGGGCCATACCTTTACCACCGGGGGCCAGCAGGTCTCTGGTTCCACATCAAACATCACGTTGGAATACTCGGCAAGACCTGTAGCTCCTGCCAGGTCGAAGGCCTGGGGGAGGTCATGTCCCCCAGGAGACATTAATTGGACTCCTTATGTGAGAACAGTGTTAACACCCTGCTGGGGCGATGGACACATCACACGGTCACTAGGGGGCAGACAGTAGCTGAGCTCCTGGAATCACTTAGAAGGAGCACACAGGAACGTGTGCGGCACAAAGTGTGACCTGTGTGGCGTGTGTTTGTCTTGTTCATGCCTCTCAGTGTGTGGATTCTCAATACAGTTGGTCTTTGTTCAGAGATGGAACAAAATGGAATTACTGCTTGTTTATGTAGCACATGCTGGGTGCTACAGGTACGAGGTTGAATAAAATCTGACCCCTGTGCTCTAGTTGCTACCTGTCATCAGTAGGTGCTGAGGAGTCCAGGGAATGTAGTTTTTTTTGCTGAGGAAGATTCGCCCTGAGCTAGCATCCGTTGCCAGTCTTCCCCTATTTTGTATGTGGGCTGCTGCCACAGCATGGCCACTGACGGGTGGTGTAGGTCTGCGCTTGGGAATCAAACCCAGCCTGCTGAAGTGGAGTGCACTGAACTAACCACTAGGCCACCGGGGCTGGGAATTTTACTGTGATGTTGCGAGCCAGACAAGGTGTTTAAGGGGAAGTGAGTCTTCAGGAAGATCTTGAGGTGACAGGTGAGAATCAGAAGAGTAACTGAAAAGAAGGCTCAGCATGTGCGTTTGATGGGTTTGCCTGCATCCATTTTGAAGTGAGAAAGTCCATTCCTGCAGGATGAACTGACAAAGGGTTCCAAAATAAAAGACGTGATCCACTGCCCAGAAGAACTAGGGAGGCTCAAAACTAAACAGATTATTTTATGTTCATTTCCCCTGCAGATTAAAAGGTGCTCATTTTAAGGGAGATTTAAGTGATGTTCTTATTTTATAAATTTCTAAGGCTATTGGGTTTCAAATAGCCTTGATTAAGTAGGTTTAATTTGTGACAAGTGTAAGTTGTCGCTGCTCTACTCTCCCATCCCAGTCAGACACTGCATCCGTCCCCCGCGCCCCCTGAACTGTCCTCGCTCCCTTCTCAGGAACCTCCTGGGCGAGCACTCGCGGCCTCTACTTCCGGTTCCCTGCATCCTGTCTGCAGCCGGGTTTCTGCCCCTCAGTGAGACAAGTTCTCCACGGTGGCTCTCAAGTCGCCACACCTGCTTTGTCTTCATTCACGTCTTCCCTTCTTTTCTGCTGCATTTGACACTTGTTGACAGACCCCTCCTGCATGACACATTTTCTGTTTCTTCTTGGGATCAGTGTTTCTGACTCTGGCACTGGTTCTCTTGTCCCTCCCACCATCAAATGGGGGTACACACTGCGCCCCAGGGCTCAGGGAAAGAAGAAGAACCCACTCGGAGCATCTCAAGCAGGAAAGGATTAATTCAGAGCATTAGATGTGTCTTAGTCAGCTCAGGCTGCCATAACACACCATAGACTGGGTGGCTTACACAACAGACATTTATTTCTCACAGTTCTGGAGGCTGGACCTCTGAGGTCAGGGTATCAGTGTGGTTGGGTTCTGCTGAGGGCTCTCTTCCTGCTTTGAGGACGGCCACCTTCTCACGTGTCTTCACACGGCAGAGAGCAGCTAGCTCTCTGGCCTCTTCTTATAAGGGCATTAATCCCATCATGGGGGCTCCACTCTCATAAGTTAATTACCTCCCAAAGGCCACCTCCAAATACCATCACATTGGATTAGAGCTTCAACATACGAGTTTTTGGGGGAACACAAACATTCGGTCACTAAGAAGATGCCTTCAAACTTGTTGGAAAGACTCCCGGATGCTTGGCCACTACTATCTCTAACACTGCCACTGGAGCTGGGCATTCAAGAAGATGTGCCCGCAAATGAGATCTAGAGATCAGGAAGCCAAAAACACGGTGCTGCCACCAACACAGCTGCCCCTCGACAGCCTACAGGATGGAACACGGACGCAAGAAAGCTGATGCTAACCACACACACACACCATCCTGCGTGCCAGCAGAAACCAGGCAGGAGGGGGCAGGAAGGCGGCTTCCACCACACTTGACCTTCTAATCTCACAGAAGTGCATCTCATCGGTGGTACCTCAGTCGCACACAGAACACATGCAGAAGCTTTTAGATAGCCAGACTTTTTACATGAGAAGTCTTTCCTCTTCCTTGAAGCCCTCATTATCCAAACACAGGTAGCATTAAATGCCCTGTTTCTGTTAAAGGCAGCACCATCTTCTCAGTCACTGAATTTCTGTAGCAGAAACTCCCCTTGATCTTCGTGTCGCATACCAGCCCTTTCCCTAGGATTATACCCCTGCCCGGGCTGCAGTGCCCTCCCCTCCGCTCCCCAGGCCTCCCTCAGACTCTCAATGGCCTAAAGGCATAGAGGCTGTCGAGTTTTGACTCAGTATAAGGAATATCTTGCTAATATCTTGAGCTGCTATCAATGGGACAGGGATTCTGATAAAGTAATGAGCCCCCATCTCTGGAAATCTTCGAGCAGAAGCTGACGATCATCTACCAGGGCTGCTTCAGAAGGGAGTCCTGCACGGGGAGGAAGGTTGGATTAGCTCACGTGCCTGCTCCTTATGAGTTGACAGTGAAGATCACCATTTTGAACAGCATCTCTGCACTTCTCAATTATTAGACCCGAGTCTTAGGAAAGAAAAATACTCTGCTAATTTTTAGGATATAGTGCAAGCTCTTTTCAATGCTTCTCTAAATTATTTTAGCTGTTCCTTACTGATTAAAATTTTGAGTACAAGGCTCTGCCAAAAATACATAAGAGATTTACCATACTCCATTGTACTTTATATGTAGTTCAGTTATAAAACAGAAGGGAAATTTACTGGATATAAATTTGTCTTGTTCTTCCTCATTCTAAGAAGACTGCCAAGCACAAGAAGGTCACCCCTTACCTGGCTCTTGCTTGTTAAAGCCTGAACTCATTGAGGAATTCATGTTCGCTTAGCCCCAAAGGAGAAGGGATGGATGGAAGTGACTGAGGGGCAGAGGCAGCCAGAGTGGGGGAGACAAAGGTGAAAATAATACCCTTGGGAGTTTCGCTTAGGATTTCGACCTGGGACCCACTTATGCCCAGAAGCCTTGATGAGAGTTTGCTGATCCTGCAGGGATCCAGCAGCTGGATGAACGTTAAAACTGGCCTGGGAATGGTGGGTGGTGATTGCTGTGTCCCAGCTCGGCCTGGAAGCCAAGGAACCTGTGAGAGCTTTGATGCTGAGCATATCACAACACAGTGGCATAAGATTGTTCATAATACCCTTATGATGTCTGCAGAACTCTAGCGATGTCCTCATTTTCATTCTCAACAGTCTGTTCAGCAGCAATATGTGTTTTCATAGCACAAATTTGGTCACACATGCTTGGAAAATGGGAGAATGATAACAACTAATGTGGATGTTGGGCTGTCTCTTGAGCGATCTTTTTCTAGGCAAAGGGATCCAGAGTAGTGGGAGCTGAATTATAACCATCAGCAGAAAAGGAAAAAGGCCTCAGCTCACTGAGAAAGAGCCTCTCTATTAAGGAAATGAAGATAAGGGATCCCCCTCTCCAGCTGATGTCAGGTCATCCTTCCTCCTTGCTCCACCCTCCCTGTCTCTGTGCCCTCGGGCCAGCGCTTCTGCCTGACTGTGTCTGTGCACGTTGGCTCCACTGAGATGGCCTGTCTGGGCTGTCCAAGGCCCCTCCTGTGATGCTCATTATCTATTCACTTTGTTAGTAGTCGATGCCTAGGCTTTGAGTTTCTGCCCCAACCTATTTTCTCACAAGCTGTGCCATTTTTCTGGGCTTTTTCAATTTTTGCAATCTCTTCAAATCAATTTTGCAGATTGTATGTGTTTTTTAAGAAACACATAAATCATGTAATAATTAACTTATTTTGTTTGTGTGCATCTTCTTTCTTCTTAATTAGTCTCAGCAGAAATTTATCAATCTTGTTAATCTTCCAAGAACAACCTGTAAGTTTTGTTGATCCTCCTTTTTTGTGTTTGTTTTCTTTTGATGAATTTCTGATCTATTTGTTATTTTCTTCAACTTTGCTTATGATCATTCTGCTGTTCTTTTTTTGGTCTTGGGTGGATGCCTCCCTCATTAATTTTTAATTCTCAGCCTTTCTTCTTCCTAAGATATGCATTTAAGGCTATAGCTTTCTTCTAAGTACTGCTGTAATTACATCCCAGAAGTTTTCACTTGTAGAAGTATTTTCATTATTCATTATCCTTCAGTTCAAAATAGAATTTAATGTAGTCTAATGGGTTATTTAGAAGTGAATCTTTACTGCATTGTGGTCAGAGAACATATTCTGTAACGTTTCAGTCTTTGAAATGTACTGAGACCTCTTCCTGGCCCTGTAAGTGGTCAATATTGTAAACATGCTCTATGTGGTTGGAAACAAGGTGTACTTTGTAGTTGCTAGGGGCATTGTCCATTTTCTTTATCTTTTGCCTGCTTATTCCACCAAGTACTGAAAGATGTGTTAAAAATCTCTTGCCATAGTTGTCAGTTTATCTATTTATCATTGTAATTTGGTTAGTTTTTGCTTTATAGATTTTGAGGCAATATTGCTAACTACAAACAAATTTAAGATCCCTGTAGCTTCCTGGTAAATTAAAGTGTTTTATCATTGTGATGTGATTCTCTTTACCTCTAGTTATACCTTTTAGCTTAAAATCTCTTTTTCCTGATTTATTGTAGCTATACAAGTTTTCTTTTGATTAATGTTTTCATGATATATTTTCCATTCTTTTACTCTACCCTTAAATCTTTGGTGTGTCTTTTATACACAGTATACTGTTTCTCATTCTGATATTCTTTGTCTTTTAACTGGATCACTTAGTTCATATATATTTCATGTAAAATACTCATTCACTTCTGTTTAAATCAATCATCTGGCTATATGACTTCTGTTTGTTTTACCTATTTAATGTTTTCTTTTCTCTCCTTTCTTGCATTCTTTTATTAATATTTTTTATTATTGCATTAATTATTTTATTATTTCATTTTGTACTATTTCCTCTGTTAGTTTGGAAACTATATATTCTCTGTTGTGTATGTATGTGTACATATACATATACATAATTTTTTATTGCCCATATAGTTGGTATTCATTAAGAGTCAAGCACATGTTTACCATTTGATTGCTCCTTATTCTTTCCTGCACCTCTCACTTTCCACGTGGGATTGAAGGTCACCTCTAGAATTTCCTTTAATGTGGGTCTGCTGAAGATTCTCTCAGTTTTCATTTATTTATGAAGTCTTTATTTTATTATTTATCTTTCCCAATGTTTTATTAAGAGAAGTCTCATTTCATTTTAAAAGCACACTTTCACTAGGTACAGAATTCTGCTAGCAGTTATTTTCTTTCATCACTTTAACTGTACCATGCCACTAGCTTTTGGCTTCCATTGTTGCTATTGGAAAGTCAGTTGTCAGTCTGAATCTTGCTCCTTTGAAAGTGATCTGTTTTTATTCCCTCCTGCCTGGCTCTTTTTAAGATTTTTCTCTTTGTTTTTCTGTAGTTGCACTACTATATATCTAGCTGTAGATTCATTTATTTTATTTGTTATTTATTACTTGGACGGCTTGAAATTTATTAAGATCTGTGGATTAATTATTTTTTCCTCTGTTTTGGAAAGTTCTGAGTCATTATCTCTTCAGATATTGCTGTGGCCAGTGTCCTTCTAAGATTCCAATTAAATGTGTCTTAGACCTTCTCACTATGTCCTTTATGTCTCTTACCTTCCCTTCTCTTTTTTCCCATCCTTTGTCTATCCTTGCTTCATTCTAAGTAGTTTCTACCTGGTCTATCTTTCAATTTACCAATTCTATCTTCACTTGTATCTAGTATGCTATTATATCTATCCAAGTTCTTAATTATTTTATGTTTTCAGTTCTGGAATTTGTTTTCGGTTCTTTTTTACAATTTGCAATGGCATTTTTAATAGTTTCCAATTTCCTCCTGAAAATTTCAAACTTGGCTCTTATCTTCTTGCATATGGTAAACATAGTTTCTCTGCAGTTTTGTCTGATAATTCTAGTATCTGTTGTTTCTCTGGTTCTTGTTCATATATGCTTGTTTATCTTTCATTGAGTACTGGAGGTGGTATTTGCAAAATTATTTCTAGGAGTAATTTGAGGTCCATGATGATGTCATCTTTCTCTAGAAAGCACACAAAGCATGAGTAATCTGGATCACATCCTTCCAGCCCCAGGACTAGTGATTTTTCTGGGCAACATGGAACACTCAAAACTGGGCTGCAATCCATGCAAGAGCTACTTTACTTCTAGTTCTCTCTTACCCCCTTCAGCATCCAATACTAAAGCAAAGGGATAGTTACCCATACTTCTAGTTTACCCTTACTCCTTGGGATGGCCCTGCAGGGCTGTCAGAAGTGCAGTTCAATCTGATAGCTGTCCTTTCCAGATTGGCAAACACTTCCAGGGTGAAGACACTGTGAGTGCCCAAGCTCACCCCTCTAAAAATTGTCTTCTCTGGGAGTGTTGAGTCAAATTCCTAATTCTGCATTATCAGAAACTTGTAATGATGTTCCTCAGAGAACTAAACACAGGATTACCATATGACCTAGCAATTCCCCCCCTAAGTATATAGCCAAATGAACTGAAAGCAGGAACTCAAATTGATATTTGTACACCAATGTTCATTACAGCATTATTGACAATAACCAAAAGGTGGAAACAACCCAACTGTCTATCAAGTGATAAACGGATAAACAAAATGTAGTATATCCATATGATGGAACATCATTCACCCATAAAAAGGAATGAAGTTCTGACACATGCTACAACATGGATGAACCTCAAAAACATTAAGCTAAGTGAAAGAAGCCAGGCAAAAAAGACAAATACTGTATGATTCCACTTATATGAAATATCTAGAATAGGCAAATTCATACAGACAAAAATTAGTGTAGAGGTTACCAGGGGCTGTGGGTGGAGTAATGGAGAAATTATTGCTCAATGGTTATAGAGTTCCCGTTTCAGGTGAAAAAGTTTTGGAAATAGCTAGTGGTGATGGTTGAATATAAATTAATGCCACTGAATTTCACACTTAAAATAGCTAAATTTATGTCATAAATATTTCACCACAATTTTTAAAAGTTTATAATGCAATATACCTAAAAATCATTGAATTATACACTTTACAGGGTAATTATACACTACACAGGCTTTATATCTCAATAAAGCTGTTTTAAAAAAATAAATCTGTAATTATACTTTATCAATATTTATCTCCTCACTACACTGTGACAAACTGAAGCCAGGACGTGTATCCATCCTTTCGTCTTTATTTACCCAGCGACTAATGGAGCATCTTATCTGTGGGAGTCCAGCAGGCTGCATCTTCAGCGAAGCTTCACTGGTGATTAGCAAGTTCTTGCTCAATGATCTTTTGCCATAGCAGTTTTCTTCCTGAGTCTGGCAGATAGCTTTACTTTCTTTCCTTACTCATGTGGGTGATAGGCTTCCAAAGATAATGTTTAGAAGGCAGCTATGCTCATCCCTATAATAAAATAATTTTTTTAAAAAAGATAATGTTTGATTGGAAGTGCAATTGTTTCTGTATGCTTTCCCGATTGAGTAAACATTTCCATTTTGTTATGAAATTGTGACTTCCTAAAAGTTCCTAGTGCATATTAATGCTCATATTTCCTACATCCCTCAAATTTTCTTTTTAATGTCTACATAAACACTTTTCATTTAATCTTTACATCTTCAGAGATAGATGAAATATTGTCATATAGAGAAAATTAGAATGAAGATTTTTTTTTTCTTGCTATGCAAAATAACTCTGTCAATTTATCTTCTTCCTACAGGATTTTTAGAAACATGAACATTTGTTTGTTTACTCTCTTGATTGAAATGAGAGAATGCAAACTTGAACTAGGTTAAGTAAAGTGGTTGATTTCTTACAAGATACCGTTAGGATGTCTCACAGGCACCCAAGGACTGCCAACAGAGGTCAGCATGCTTTGGGCTGCAAGTAAGCTAAATCTAGAATCAAACTGGGTTAGACCTCAAGGAAGAACTGTCATGTCACATGGTTTTGGGTGATCAAGTGAAAAGTAGCCAAAAAGACATATTTCATCTCCACCCAAGAAATTGGCCATTTCATCTCTCACTGTTGAAGGACTACAGGTGAGCACATTCAGAGCTGAATCTGTTTACTCTCTTTATGAAGAGGAACCTGGGCTCCTATCTCTTAAAAGAAGGAGTGTCTTCTAAAAGTTGAAATTTGCCTTCCTTAGTTAATTGTTTTATCTCCAAGTATACCAAACAGGTTTGGAATGGGTTTAAGAAACTCTGAGCTTAGGAAGCTGAGGTCCTCTGAGAAGCAGATGTCAAGACAGGATTAGATGTGCAGGAGATTTATTGGGGGAAATTTCCATGAAGGATGAACAGGAGGTAGCAGAAGTGGGCAGGGAGAGCCTTTAGACACTGAGGCAGGTCTGACACCTGTGAAAGGAGACGGGTAGGGAGGGAACAACAGGCAAGAAGAGGCTCAACTCCACAGAGCTCTGAGAAAGTTTTGGGCAGGCAATGGGGAGTCCCCAATTCAAAACTACCCATCAGAGGGGTTCTGCATCCCACAGAAATTACCCAGCATTCATATGGAAATGTAAGGGATTCTAAACAGCCAGAAACACCTTGAAAGGAAACAAAGTCAGCCGGTTCACACTTTCCAATTTCAAAACTTACCACAAAGCTACAGTAATCACGACAGTGTAGGACTGGCATAAGGACAGAGATGTAGCCCAATGGAATAGAATTGAGAGTCCAGAAATAAAGCTCTACATTTATAGTCAATTAATTTTTGACAAGAGTGCCAAGAAAATTCAATGGGGGAGAGAACAGTCTTTTCAACAAATGGTTCAGGAAGAGCTGGAAATCCACACACAAAATAATGAAGTTTGACCTCAACCTCACACCATATACAAAAATTCACTCAAAATGGATTATAGGCCTGAACGTTGGAGCTAAAAATATAAACATAGGTATAAATTTTTATGACCTTGGGCTAAGTAATGGTTTCTTGGATGTGGCATCCAAAGCATAAGTGACAAAAGAAAAAGTAGATAAATTGGACATGATCAAAATTTAAAGTTTTTCAATTTTGCTGCAAATTATATCATCAAGAAAGTGGAAAGACA
The DNA here is from genome assembly GCF_021613505.1 of Equus quagga. Lineage (NCBI taxonomy): Eukaryota > Metazoa > Chordata > Mammalia > Perissodactyla > Equidae > Equus > Equus quagga. The sequence goes on from NC_060272.1 coordinate 77,699,158, forward strand.
ACCCACATAATGGGAAAAAAAATTTGCAAATCCAATTTGTGATAGGGGACTTGTTTCAGCTATATGAAGAACTTTATAACTCAACAATAAAAGGACAGACAACAATTAGAAAATGGACAAAGGATCTGAATAGACATTTCTCCAAAGAAGATATACAAATAGCCATAAGCACATGAAAAGATGCTCAACATCACTAATCATTAGGGAAATGTGAATCAAAACCACAATGACATACCACTTTACACCCACCAAGATGGCTAGAAAAAAGACAGACAATAACAAGTGTTGGTGAGGATGTGGAGAAACTGGAACCCTCACACGTTACTGATGGAAATGTGAAATGGACGACAGTTTGGTAGTTACTCAAAAAGTTACACATAGAGTTATCATATGACTTAAAAATTCCACTCCTAGGTATACACCCCAGAGAAATGAAATATGAATATATTTAACATACTAAATATATTGAATATTCATATGTTAAAATAGGAATATATATGCATATAACCCATTCATATGTATTTGTGAAATATGTCTACCCCAAAATTTGTACATAGATGTTCATAGAAACTTTATTCATAATAGCCGACAAGTGGAAACAACCCACAGTTCATCAACAGATGCATGGATAAACAAAAGTAGTATATCCATACAAAGGAATATTATTCAGCAGTAAAAAGAAACAAAGTATTGTTACATGCTACAACATGGATGAAGCTTGAAAACATCACGCTAAGTGAAAGATCACAAATTATGTGATTCCAACTGTGTAAAATATGCAGAGCAGACAAATCTATAGAGACTGAAAGTAGATTAGTGGTTGCCTAGGGCCAGAGGTGGAGAAAATGGGCAGTGAGTGCTAAGGGGTAAGGGATTTCTTTTAGAGATGATGAAAATCTAGAATTAGATAGTGGTGATGGCTGCACAACTCTGTGAATATATTGAAAACCATTGACTTATGCACTTTAAATGAGTGAATTTTGTGGTATACGAATTATATCTCAATTAAGCTGTTAAAAGTTAAAAAAAGAAATGGTCCGGCAGTAGTACCCTCACCACACACAGCCCAGGAGGAGCCCAGAAGGAGCCTGGCCTGGAACACTGTGGTGGACCCCAAGGCTTAGCAACTGGGGCTGTCAGTCACCTATAATCCCTGTGGCAGATTCTCTTGAAGAGCTGAACAGCATGTTTCCACAGCCCCCACAGAAACCGCGAACAATCACATCACATTTGCATGAAGTGGTTTTCAGAGAAAGCATTGTTCTTCTGCAATGATCCTTCTGCCTCACATGCATTCATTTAATAAACATTAATTAATTTTGTGTATCCTGCTATGCATTAGGCCCTATGCTAAGTGCTGGGGGAAAAAACTGGTCTCTTGGTCTCAACTCTTTGCAATTTCTTCTTCTCCCTTTCAGTTTTTCCTTACAGTAAAAATTAACTTTTAAGAAAATGGCTTTTTACAATTTACATTGTGTTCCATGTACGTTAGTTTATCTGATCCTCACTTAAGCACTGCATGATAATTATCATTTTTATTTTTTTTTAAGTATAGTTTTTTTGGTGAGGAAGATTGGGCCTGGGCTAACATCTGTTGCCAATCTTCCTCTCTTTTTCTTTTCTTCTCCCTGAAGCCCCAGAATACAGTTGTATTTCCTAGTTGTAGGTCATTCTAGTTCTTCTACGTGTGATGCCACCACAGCATGGCTTGATGAGCAGTGTGTAGGTCTGCGCCCAGGATCCGAACAGGCGAACCCCTGGCCGCTAAAGTAGAGTGTGCAAACTTAACCACTGGGCCCTGGGGCCGGCCCAATAATTATCATTATTAACCAAGAATACCCTTACAGAATTTAACTTTTGTCCAAGACCAAAAAGCCAATAAAAAGTAATTACCAATCTCCAAATTCTGTACTTTCCAAACAATCTATGTCCTGTAGTTTTCACTTCTCTGTTACTCTCTCTCTCTCTCTCTCTCTCTCTCTCTCAAAGAGAGCATCAGCAGCTGTAGGTCCCAGTCCTGCAGTTTGAACCGCAGTGGGGAGAGAAGACCACCTCCGCATAACTCTAGTGAGCCCCTGGGTTGATTCTGATTGGACCAGCCTTGGTCACACACTCACCGCTGAGCCAAGCGCTGTAGCTGGAGGAGTTCCTGGCTCTGGTGTGCGTGTGGGTCACGTGAGGATCACGTGAGGTCTGGGTCACATGTCCGCCTGGGAGGCAGAGGTAGGCAGCCCAGCCGGAAGCATGAGGTCTGAGCAGGAAGGAGGGCAGTTACACTGAGGGAAACGCAGGCTTTGTGGAGCAGAGGCCCAGTGCAAGGGCTGTGTGCACTCAGAAGCCAGGGTCTATGACAATGGACAGCTGTCCTGCTCAGCTGCTCTTCTGTAGTGCTGAGGCAAAGATATTCAGCCCCCAGAGCCTGGGAGTGGTGGAGCCAAAAGGTTTCAGGATTCCAGAGAGATCCGTCCAAGTAGCCCGCAACATCTTCATTCCCCGGGACACCTGCCCGCTGGGTAAGAGGCGGCACTCAGCGGTGAGGGGTGGCGCTGTGGGCATGATGAGCAGGAAAGTCTCACTTACCCAACCTTGGACTCATAGGATGGAGAGGCCTTCCCAAGTTCGCCCAGGCCACTCCCTGCCCAAGGCAAAGGCACATCTGCCCGAGACGGCTGACGGGAGCGTCTGCCTTCCCTCGCAGCAGCCCCGTCAGCAGCATGCCGCCTCTTGCCACTGAAAAGAGCTCATTCCTCCTCCTGCTTCCGGCCCACCTCCCTTTCTTCAGCCTTGAAGAAGAGCTGGCTCCTCCCCATTCCCCTGTCACCGCCGTTCGGGGGATGGGAACTTTATTAAATGTCATTTATCCTTCTGCTCACCAGCACATGAGACAAACATCAGCTGAGCACCATTTATGAGCCAAATGCCCTGCTGGCTGCTGTGGTCACAGAGATGGATAAGACAATGTCCCAGCCCCAAGGAGCTCGCAGTCTAGTGGGAAAGAGGCCCCTAACTAAACGAGTCTCTTAGACAGTGAGGTAGGAGAATTTCCTTCTGCACAGCAGGTGAGGGCTGGCAGGTGAGGGCTGGGGGGCCAGGGAGTCAGGAGGAGCGCGAGGAGATTATGGTTGAGCAGAGTCATTTGTTAAACATAGATTTTATTCTTATTTTTCAAAACTACACAAATTTGTGTAAAAAAATTAGAGAATGCAAAATCAGCAAGAAGAAAATAACCACAATGTATTGGTACCCCCCCACCCAGTTTTCTTGGCTGTGTATTACATATTGTTTTTTAACTGGCTTTTTTTTGCTTTAAAATATGGCCATTTGAATCATAAGTGTTTTTCTATACCAGTTTTAATGGCAACACAGGATTCTGCTGAATGTTTTTTGAGGATCTTTGAGAGAGACCAGCAAGGAACACCCATCTTTCCTGCCCAGATCAATCGAGAGCGAAGGCAGCCAGTGGAGAACCAAACTCACCTTATTCCTAATTAAGGCTACCCTGGGAGGTGTCACTCACATCGAGCGGCAAAGCGGGCCTGGCGACCCGTCCCTCTGTTCAGACCTTGGAAGATCCCACCTCAGGCAGAGCCTACAGCAGACAACTCACCAAGTGGCCGGACCCCACTGGCCCCGGTGGAGCAGGATGAAGAAGATTCGCCTTGAGCTAACTGCTGCCAATCCTCCTCTTTTGCTGAGGAAGACTGGCCCTGAGCTCACATCTGTGCCCATACGTGGGACACCTGCCGCAGCATGGCGTGCCAAGCAGTGCCATCTCCGCACCCAGGATCTGAACCGGCGACCCCGGGCCACTGAGAAGCGGAACGTGTGCACTTAACCGCTGCGCCTGCGCTAGCAGGCCGGCCTCTGTATCACCTCATATTTTACATTTACTGTGGCTTTTATCCATAATTTCTTTCTCTAAACTGTTTTACTTCTAAACAATCAAAAGACCGTATTTAAAAGAAAAGCTCACAAAGCTTACTTTAAAAGTTTAACTTATATTCTTAAATCACATTATCCATAACACTGAAAATTATTTTGACTCCAGTGTTTGACGCTGGAATTGAAAGAGAGAGCGCACTGGGCCGGCTTTACTCCATTCAAAGCAGGATTTTTTCACACACACACACATGTTGACAACCACATTGTCACTTATAAGATGTCCCTTCCAAGAAAATTAATGTGTCACAGACACTGCCTCATAGTATATGGAAGGGACTCTTTTTTCTAAGGTGATAATATTCTTTTTTTTTCAAAGACTGGCACCTGAGCTAACATCTGTTGCCAATCTTTTTCTTCTTCTCCCCAAAGCCCCCCAGAACATAGTTGTGTATTCCAGTTGTGAGCGCCTCTGGCTCTGCTGTGTGGGACACGGTCTCAGCATGGCCTGATGAGCAGTGCCGTGTCCGCGCCCAGGATCCGAACCGGCGAAGCCCTGGGCCACCGAAGCGGAGCACATGAACTTAACCACTAGGCCACAGGGCCGGCCCCGGTGATAACATTCTGATTTGAATTATTACTTCATTAAAAGAAGGGGAGGTTTTTCATGGTCAGTGAAACTCAAGGTACTCTGCGTACAAAATGGTGAGTGTTCCAATGTAAACAGATTTTCCTGATGGTGGATATTTCCCACGGACGCAATCAGTGCTCCAGAAATAAATGTATTAACCATTACCATTTATATGTAACTGGATTTAGACAACTCAAATATAACCCCATAATGAAAATATATCAACTTTTTCTTCCCCTCAAAGAGATTTGGGGTGAAATTCTCCACGTAAGGTAGTCAGATTTCTTTAAAAAACAAAGTTGCCAAATATGCCTTACCTTGAGATGAATGTTGTGGAATAGGAGAAAAATGACAGCTAAGGAGAAATAACCTTTCGTGAAGCACACGTGCAAACAGGCACCATTCGGTGTTGGGGCTGTGCGCTCTGCTCGGCCCTCGCAGGCCCAGGGTCAGCGGAGGAGAGCACCCCGATACCGCGCCCTCGCGGTGTCCAAGAGCGGCCACACGTGCACGTGGTCAGTATTTTCTCCGGTTGTTTCCCAGATAGGACGTTCAAAAGGCCAACTGTGAAGGTGCAACATCGCACACCTGGCCATCCACTTCGTTTCTCCCTCACCCAGCACGTCTTACTCGTCTAAGTTGCAGTAAAATAGATGGTTCATTTGAAGAGAACACTTCTGAGTTCTGAGCGTTCAATTTTCTCACTCTTTAAAAATTGTGGTAAAATATACATAACATGAAATTTACCATTTTAACCATTTTTCAGTGCACAGTTCTGTGGCATTAAGCACATTCATACTGTTGTGCAACCATCACACCATCCATCTCCAGAACTTTTCATCTTCCCAAACTGAGGCTCCTGACTCATAAACGCTGACTCCCCGCGCCCCCTCCCCCGGGCCCTGGAGACCCCGTTCTACTTTGTGTCTGTGAGTCTGCCTACTTTAGGAACCTCGCCTAAATGGAATCATACAGCGTTAGTCCTCTTGTGTCTCTAACTCACTTTGGCAGCTCCTTAGCGTCTGCATTTAAGGAGAAGGGAAGAAATGTGACAAATGGCTAGCAGATTTCTTAGGGCAGTGGCTTGAAGGATAATACACATTTTTGCTATTTTCCAATGATTTGTAAGGCCATAATGAAAAGATTATTAAATTATTAATTTTTACAAGCTTACAAGCTTGAATTTACTGTCTCACTTTCATGCCATTCCCCTAAGAAAAGTGTTTGTGTCTTGTTACTGGAACATTGTTTCACCCTCTGCTATGTTCATTTTACACAAACCACTTGTGAGCTGGCACTTTCGGAAATCTCCCTATGCGGAAACGCGCAGACCCTCACTGTGGGACAGTGTGTGTGTGGATGTGATTCTAACATGTATCGAATTATCATGGACTATAAGGATGTACTGAAGGTACTGAAGGAAGGGTGCGGCGTTCCCCTGTGAAATGAGCCATCAGAAAGAGCCAAGGGGGTGCCGGCCGGTGGCACAGCAGTTAAGTTCGCACCTCCCGCTGTGGTGGCCTGGGGTTCGCCGGTTGGGATCCCGGGTGAGGACATAGCACCTCTTGGCAAGCCATGCTGAGGTAGGCGTCCCACATTTAAAGTGGAGGAAGATGGGCACGGATGCTAGCTCAGGGCCAGTCTTTCTCAGCAAAAAGAGAAGGATTGGCAGCAGTTAGCTCAAGGCTAACCTTCCTCAAAAATAAAAACGAAAACAGAAACAGAAAGAGCCAAGGGAGAGGAGGGGCGCCGACGGTCGGAGCTGGGGGCTGCGGTCCTTCAGTGAGCTCAGAAAGAGGCAGATGCCTTCGTCTGCCCTGCAAATGGTGTGAGCGTCAGGGAGGACATCGTGACTTAGTGGTGGACTGAGGGGGGGTATATTTGGTTCAGGGTGAGGGTTGAGTTGGCTTCTGAAAGCTGAAGGCGGCGGGTGAGGGAGAAGGTCTCTGTTAGACTCACGCCACCTCCAGTGCTGCTGAGGGGTCCAGACTAGACGCCAGCTGCGACCGAGGGGCTGGACAGTCCTGACAACCAGCTTGACTGGGTGTGGGACACCAGTCAGATTGGAGAGTTCTGGATGATGGGAGAGGGAAGATTATAGAAACCAATCAGAGAGCGAAGAGAGGAGGCCCAAGTCCTGGGGTGGGAGTGGGGGAGGGTACTGTTAAGGCAAATCCTAGAGGACCCATGGGGTTATCAAGTCCCCATACAAGGAAATCGGACTAGAAGTTTTCTGAAAACTATTAAAGAGTCTACCAGCTCTGAATGTGGTAGGACGATTTCAGGCCAACCTTCATCCCAGCTAAACCCTGTTATTGTGTAGTTTCTCCTCCTTCATATATAATTTTGTCACACATGAATATTTTATCACTTTTTAATTTACTTTAGTTTCTAGGTAACTCTTCAAAAAAACCCAACCCTGTTGGCTTGTCAAGCACAAAAGAGATGGTTTTTGGAATTAAAGGCCTGTAGAGGGGTTGGTTCAGGGTCCCTTTGCAGCCAAGCACGGTGGTGGTGATGACAGGGGCCCCTGGATGTTCTGGCGAGAAGATAAGGGAGAAGGGCAGGCTCTTCCTGCCTAAACTTTGCAAAACATGCCCATTCAGCCATATTTTAGGGATTCCTGGAACTGTTGAATTGTTTGGAATATTTGAGGTTATGTGGTCAGCCTCCCAACCAATGCAGAGATCACTAGCTATAGATCTACAGGTCACCGGCTCATGGCATCCAGTTGGTGTCCAAATGTGCCAGGACAGACCTCAGGATAAGAGTGTCCTAAAATTTTAAGCAGGTAGATATACTGTCTATTCAGATCATGGTTTTTAAATTTGGCTATTGTGTTATGCTATGCAAATCTTGCAAAAGCATTCTGAAATGCACCCGGAGAGTGTGAGCCTGACTTCCCGGGAAGTCATGGGTGAGTTAAGATGATTGTGAATTAATCATGGCTGTTACTGAAAGAGTCTATCAGAGCTCACAGATGTCTGATGGCAGTAACCACAGTGTTTATATTATAGATACTGTGAACACCTGAAGGATGTGCTAGTAGGAAGCGTGTGCACACAGATGTGAAATGTGCACATCATTCGATAGGTTAAATGAAATCCTGATTCAGTCTCTCTACTACTGCTCAACTGTGTGTGTGTGTGTGTGTGTGTGTGTGTGTGTGTGTGTGTAAGCCTTCCTGGTATCTCAGAGGCAGAGGTTCTGATCGCCTGAGGACTCTGCTGCAGAAAAGCAAGATCACCTCCACGGTAAGTAATTACCACTTGTTATTAATTTGATGACTTGGAGAATCTGCAGAACTTTGTACCATATGTCATTAAATTCTTTACACACACATCTCCTACTATAGAGAACACTCTTCTGAGGACAAGGACCATGTCTTTGTGTCTCTTGTATTTAACACAGTGTCTGGCGCACAGCTGGCATTCAACAGAACTTGGTTGAATGAATGAATGAATGAATGAACGTTAGGGAGTTTCACTTACCTTCAGATGAAAGTGCCGTGAGAACGCTACCGCATTGCCCATCACTGCACACGACTTCCTGGGACTGTGCATCTCACACAGTTACGCTAGATAAATGACAGAGATAGACAAACCAGCGGGAAAAGCAGACAAATGAAAAAATGCTAAGACCAAAAGACCCCGAGGTCTATGAAAAATGGGAGAAAATAGAAACTTGACATTTATCTAATTAATTTACTGATGTGATGCCTAAAACGTATCATTTCCGGGAGGAGAACCACGTTGGGCTTTGAATACATCGTTACATTGAATATATCGACTCTATTGTAGAAGAAAAGAAAGTACAATCAATAAGGAACCGAGGAAGCTGGACCTTACGCGTGGAGGCACCAGACACAGCAGAGAAACACAGGTTTAGGGTTCGATAGATCCGGGCAATTTCCTGGATCAGCCATTCACTAGCTGTGGCACCTCAGATAGATCCAGGTCCCCTGTATGCAAACTTGTATGTAATTTATTTGTATTTTACTTGTAATTTTATTTGTAATTTATTTGTAATGTAATGTATTTAATTGTCTGTATGGATTCGGGTCCCTTGTGTGTAAAACTAGAGTTTCAGTATCAACCTTTAAAAATTAAAGAAAATGTATTTACTCAGTGCCTGATCATCAGTCACCCATGTCCAGCTGGAGCGGTGAGCATGAAGAAAAGCCTGTGAGATGAAAATGTTCAAAGAAGCAACTGCACACAGATGGAGGGCTATCTGGGTTGAAGTCATGGCACATCACATGATGGCAATCTTATTGATGAGTCTTAGTGAACTGCCTTGATTTTCTTTTCTTTTTCTTATTTTTTTTGCTGAGGAAGATTCACCCTGAACTAACATCTGTTGCCAATCTCCCTCTTTCTTTTGCTTGAGGAAGATTCACCCTGAGCTAACATCTGTGCCAGTCTTCCTCTATTTTTGTATGTGGGTTGCTGCCTCAGCATGGCTGCCAACAAATGGTGTAGGTCTGTGCCTGGGAACTGAACCTAGGCCGCCAAAGTGGGGCATGCTGAACTTTAACCACTAGGCCACAGGGCTGGCCCCTGAATCACCTTGATTTTTGAGTTAAAATTCAACTAAAATTTGTAGCTGAAGTTTGAGTGTAATTTGGCATGATTGTTGTGAAGTTAATAGTGGAGAATTTAGCTGAGCCCAGAGAGACGTATTCCTCCACTCATTTCACAAAGAGTTACCAAGCGCCTGCTGAGCACTGGGTACGTCTGAGGCACCAGGGACAGAGGAGTGAACAAAACAGCCAGAACTCTCTAGTCACAGGGCACTTCCATTCTAGTAGCAAATGACAGAAAATAAAACAAACAAGTAACAGGTTAAAAGGTAACAACTCCTATGGGAAAAACGGAGAGGGGAATATGGGATGTGGGAGGAAGGCAATTTAAAGTTGGGTGGTCTGAGGCAGCTGCATCGGTAAAGTGACTTAACAGAGGGCAGTAGAAGGGCCATGGTATGCCTGGGGAAAGGGCAGAGGGAACAGCATGTGCAAAGGCTCTGAGGTAGAAAAGAGCCTGGCCCTCTGAGGGTGGGAGATGACTGTCTTAAAGCACTAAACTCTGCTAAATACTAACAGTATATATATATTTTTTATTAATGTTATGATAGATTACAACCTTGTGAGATTTCAGTTGTACATTTTTGTTAGTCGTGTTGTGGGTACACCACTTCCCCATTTGTGCCCTCCCCCATAACACTATATTTTAAGCAGCAAAAAACAAAAGGTTTCCTTTCACACTTTCTATTGTCTGACATTCTGCTGCCTTTATAACATAAGGACCTCTTTGTGAATTGGTGCTTGGACCTAGAAATTTACCATAACATGAACTCAGACCACTATGCTCCTCTTTCTTCTATATTTTATTTGGAAAACATTTAAATATCACTTACTACGTGCTGGGTCTTTTCTAAACACTTTAAAGAATATAAACTCAGTCCTCATAACAGTCTTGAGGTAGGTACTGTTACGGGGGATAAACTGAGGCACAGAGAGGTTGGGTTATTTATCCAAGATCACACAGCTAATAAACACAAGAGCTGCGATTTGAACCCAGTCCATCCAGCCGTAGAGTCCATGCTCTTCACCTCTACACTCTGTAGCCTCTGAAAGGGGCATCTCCCTCCCACTGGTGAGCTGGACCTGGCCTGGATCAGCTCCCAAGAGCCAATTGTGTGCAGCTCTTCCAACTCCATCTTCAGTGGCATCACCTTGGTAACTTGCAATTGGCCACGCGTGAGAGTTTATGCCACGCAGATGGGCAAACGCTGCAGATCGGGGTTTCATCCCGAAGAACGGGTTGTTCCCCACCTCCTGGCGCACAACTCATCCCTCCCAACGTTTGGGCTCCACGTTGGGTTCCCGTCCTCCTGGACGCTTCCCCTGACTTGCTCCCACCAGAGCCACCTGCTCCAGGTTCACCCAGGCCCCTGCCATTGTTGCATCACGACGGCGCTCGCGTCTGCTGGGTTCGTCTGACCAGAAGTCGGGGTTGTCTGAGGTCTTCTGAGGGCAGCACAGGGGCAAGAGCGTGGATTTTTGTGATAAGTAGACCTGGGTTGGAATCTGGCTCAGCTCAGTGAGGTAGGCGGCCCTTAGCGATTCACCTCCCGCCTCTCTCCACCAGGCTCCTTCATCCGTAAAATGGGACGTGATCACTCACAATTATGGTGCCGCCCGGTGTGGGACCCAGAGCGCGGGAGAAACAGATCCGAGCTTGGAGCACTGTCCTTCCCTCGGAGCCGGCTCTCGCTGTCTCGCCCTCGGCTCCTGGGGCTCCAATCACACGTCTTAGGACCTTACTTGCTTCCCTTCTGAAGCTCTTGAAAGGCTCTGCCCAACACCTCCAAGTGACCGCTTCCAGCGGGTGTCAGCTGCAGGCTCAGCACCTGCTCGCCGGCACCGCCAGCACCCTGCTCATGTGGCCGTCTTCCCTCCACACCATCGCTGCGGTGTTTCCTCCACAACCCTCGCCGGCGCCAAAGGCCGCCCAGCTGTCCTTTCCTGGATGACTTGCCAATGTCTCCCTCACTCACAGCGTGACGCCTTGCTGAGGAAGCGCTGCTGTGTTTGTCACTGTATCCCCAGCCTTACAGCCACCTAGGGCATCATGGGCCTTCAGCAGAAAGCCATCGCCGGGTGACCCAGTCTCCTTCAATTCCCTGCCCAGAGCCAGGCGCTGGGTGACTGCTCCACGCGCGCTGGCCGTGCATGTGTGTTGAGAAGTATCTTCAGCCTCTGGAATCTCATGGTGCAGAGGTCGCTGGGGGCCCTGGCCACGGGCACAGCCAGCCTATGTCGAGGACACTGTGGCAAAGAGCTGCCCCTTCGCCCCAGGAGACCCAGGCGCCCTGCACTTCCTCCAGGCCCCGAGCGAGGGGGAGGGATGCCGGGGCTGCATGTCAAATATTTATCAAAGGCTTTGCATTTGCAGACTTGCAGTTCTAGGAGCACAGAGCTAACCACTCTCTTTCAAGTGGGCTCTGGCAGCCCTTCAGCCTGCTGCCGGCTGGTTAGTGGGAATGTGTGGGCAGGGGAGGCTGCTGCTGGAATGGAGTGTAGAATTTCCCGACCTCGGGTAGTTTTTAACTCTTTACGTTTCGGTGGCTGCAGTCAAAGGAGGGATCCTTCTCGGTGGCATCCTACCTCGAAGGTGGTAGCACCTCCAGCATTTTGCCCGGAAATTGCCAACTTGATGATTAGTCGTTCAGAAACCTCCTGCCGCTGGAGTCACTTCTCCAAACCTCAGCATTTAAGAGGCCTCAAGAATTTCCAGGCATCGCCTGATAAAGCAGCTTATAATTTTTATGAAGTGGAAAGTGGTACAGGGGAGGCCCGAAGTTCACATAAATCTTGCAGGAGGCCGTGCAGGCATTCATGGGGCTGGTCACGCTGCTTCTTTGTTGACCAGCTGGAGACTTGGCGGGAGTTGAGCAAAGGCCGTCCTGGGCCTGTGGCAAGAGCTCCCATTCCCAGGCCTTGACGTCTGTTGTATCACTGTTCTCACGTTCGAAACACTTCACTCATCTTAATCAGTCTCTGCCCAAGAGAGAGCCTGTGGTTTGGCTCCCACATCACAGGAGGCCCAGCGGATGGCACCATCACCAGGGAGCAGGAGCACATTCTCTGGGTCTGTGAAGGAAGCATGTGGTTTGCTGAGAGTCAAGTGAAGATGGAGGGAGGCCGGGGAACAAGGGTGCCTGGCGGTGGTCGCGGCCGGTTCTCCAGGCGTCGGCTGTGTCCTTCTCACGTCCCCATCATCAGCAACGAGGCGATGGAGGGGGTACCGTCCAGCACTGCAGGGCCTGGCTGTGACCGCAGACCTGCCACTGCTGGGTGGGCTTGGGCTTGGGCGGTTCTGATGGTATCAAGAGGCTCTGCGGCCGTGGTCGCAGGAATGCTGCGTCCGGCTCTGACCCAGCCATCTCTGAGCAGGAACTCCAGGAAGGAGGCCTTTGCCCAAAACGTGATGCCCCAGTAAACCAAAGTAGCATGTAATTGCTTGTTGGGCTTCAAAGCTCCTTGGAAACCAGGCTGAAGCGTGTGACTAAGGCTTGAGGCCTGATGGGGACTCCTCTTTCCCAGCCTCAACCCAAATCTTAGCTTCCGGAATGCATGGAAGAGAGGAGGGGCCATGCGTGTTGGAGAGTAAAGAGAGAGAGCCAGGCGGGCCCACCAGGGGTCACCGCGCCGGGCAGGGCATCAGAGGAAGGTGGAGGACTTTGAACAGATACTGACTGCTCCCGGGATGCGTGGACCCACTGAGACCCGGTCCCACCTGCTCTCCTGCTCCTTCGAGGAGAGCTGGGAAGAGAGAGGGTCGTGTCCCCCCCACTGAGGCCCAGAACACACGGCTGCTCAACCCTCAATCCCGCACTAGTAGAAATGTAGCTTTTTGGGAAGGGTTGTATATATTTTTAAGAAGCACGGGTGAATGTATTATAAATTAATTTAAAGATCAGCGTCCTCCTCATTATCCAAGAGGTTTACTGAGATTTTGCCTGATTTGGGAATTGGCATCCTTTTGATGGTGCACCCCGCCCGGCCCTGCATGCTCCTCTGGGACCCGGGTGGAGCGGGCTGGCAGTGGACGCGGGCCGTGCACTCAGCTGAGGGACTCGTCCACTCTCAGACGGCAACATTTTTGCTTTGATTACTCATTTACCATCTGGGGGAACCTATTTTTGTAGAACTCATTTTTTCTCCTTAAGCTGCCCCAGCATTATGTATTTTTTGAGCCAAATAATTAAACTCTGACGTTTGTTTTCTGTTTGTTCTTTTGGCCACAAGTAAATACATGTTTAAGCAATGGCTTCCTACAGCTCTTGAATTATGCAATATAAAAATACCAGTGTGTTTTAATTTTAGTTTTGTAGGTCATGTAATTGGAAAATGATTTCAAATATAATGAAAAAAAAAAGTAATGTATTTTTAACCACTTTTTTTCTTTAAAGATTGGCACCTGAGCTAACATCTGTTGCCAATCTTCTCCTTTTTTTTTTTCTTCTCCCCAAAGCCCCCCAGTACATAGTTGTATATTCTAGTTGTGAGTGCCTCTGGCTGTGCTGTGTGGGACGCCGCTTCAGCATGGCCTGATGAGCGGTGCCATGTCTGCACCTGGGATCCGAACCAGTGAAACCCTGGGCCGCCGAAGCAGAGCACGCAAACTTAACCACTCGACCAGGGGCCAGCCCAAAAGTAATGTATTTTTAAATCTATAAAATAAGAAGCAGAGGCTATTTCTCTTCTCACTCTCCTTGTGCCAGCCCGCAGTGCCCTTCCCCGGCCTCGCCCGCCCTCAGTCCCCTTCCAGCCGCGCTGCTGCCGAGCTCACCGTCTCCCTGTCCTGCTGAGTCATCCTAATTTCTCCAGGTTCTCCCATCACAGGACAAAAAGGCAACCACTCACATTAAAGAGTGCTTTTGTTGCGCCAGACGGGGTTCTCAGAGCTTCACATACATTAACACTCAGAACAACCCTGGGACGTAGCTACTGTTTTTCATCCTTATTTACAGATGAGGAAACTGAGGCACAGAGTTAAGTAGCTTGCCCAAGGTCACCCAGCTTCCAGTCCAGACAGAGTGACTCCAGTGTCCCCCCTTCCTCACTGCGTCACCCTTCACGCCTTGCAGAGCTGGCCCTCGCCTCAGCTGCCCTCCGCCCTGCCCCTGTCTGGCCAGACCCGCTCCTTCTGCAGGAGCCTGCGTGCCTCTCCCTCTGTAGCATCTTCCCTGCTGGCTTGAGCGGCTTCTTCCGTCCCTGCTCAGAGTCTCCCTTCCCGCCTCAGTGCTCGCACTTGGCTTTCCTTCCATCTTCCCTTTGCCATGTGCCTGCTGAGGCTCGCACTGTTCATCTGTGCGCTTTGAGACTAGCGCGGCTGGGCCCGTGGGGCTCAGGGCCGTTCATTCGCTGGGGGCAGGAGAGGCTACTGTGAACAGACAGCTGGGGCCTTTCAGCTGCTTCTGGCTGAGACGGGGCACAGGCCCCGGGGGAGGGCTGCCTGCCTTCAGCCTGCTGGCAGATGCCGGGGAGGCTGCTGGGGGCAGCTGGCTCTTCCCCCGGAGCCCTCGAGGCCTGGATGGCCGGGCTGTCCTCCCACATGGCTCTCCACCAGCTTCCTGTGCTGCGCTGGGCCCATGGCGGCCCCTGTGCCCTGGCCCCCTGCCCAAGGGGCTCCCCACCCTCTTTGCACCTCTTTTTGTTGTCCCCTCTGTCTTTCACTGCTTTCAGCTTTTCTCTTGGCTTTTTGTGAAAACATGGGCAGAAAATAGACCACAAGAAATTATAGAAAGGCCATGCGTGGTGGGAGGGCAACCAGCGAGAAACGGTCTCCATCACGCAGCCTCACAAAAGTCAGGGGCTTTGGGAGTCAAAGTGGGAATGGGAGTGAGTCCTTGAGAACTGCAGCCTTTGACGGTGTCCTGGCAGCGGCTGTCTGGAAAGGAACATCCGCAGTCCCTTCTCCACGGAGCACACCCAAGGCTCTTAGGGGGTTTGCGGCCACAGCTGCTGTGCAGACCCCATCAGGGGTTGTGAGGCTGCTTGGCCTCCAACACGCATAGAAGAGCCATTCCAGCTAATGGTCCCGTGGCCTTTGGGTGTCTCCATGGGGTTGCCTCCCAGCCCCCTGTGGCCACCCCAGCTGGTTGACCTGCTGTCCCCTGGGCAGGCCTCTCGGGCCCTGGTGCGTGGTCCCCGCTGCTGTTAGTCACCTCTTGCACAATCCCTGCTGGTTATTCTCCTCCAAACCCATCCCTCCCACTCCTTGCCCTTTGTGGTTGCATTCTTTCCAGCTCCCTCCATCTCGCCTAGTCTCTCCTGTCCGAGGGCCCTGGATGTGGGCGCTGGGGCTCTGGAGAGAGCTGGCTCTTCCTTGGTCCATGACTCGATACCGCAACTATGCAATTCAGAATGACTTGTGTTTCGTGTGGTTGTTTCAGTTGTATCACGTTACAAGCTCACTTATAATTTGTTGGCCTTTTTTCATTCCCCTGAGGTTTCCGTCAGGGTTTGTATTTTCCAAATCCTTTATCTCCTTGCCATTAATAACTGTGTTTGGGATTCTTGTCCTCCTTAGTGTAATCGCTTGGATTGTTTCCACGTTGGGCCTCCTTTGACCTCCTTTTATTTACTGCCCTTAATTGTCGCCTCTTGCTATTCATATCCTATTCTCATCCTTGAGCAGGAGGCTTATTTAGTTTCACTTAATGGACAGCTGCCTATCCCAGTCTTCTCAACAGCGAGCAATGTCAAAGAGAATTAACATCGCCCTGGAACCAGTGGCATCCCGCCTTCCCCTCCCGCCTCAGAAAGTGCCGCTTGTTCAGTGACTGCAGGTCCTGCCAACCAGGGCCCACCGTGGCAGTTGATGGATAGACTCAGAG
The DNA here is from genome assembly GCF_021613505.1 of Equus quagga. NCBI lineage: Eukaryota > Metazoa > Chordata > Mammalia > Perissodactyla > Equidae > Equus > Equus quagga. The sequence continues at coordinate 77,715,074 of NC_060272.1, forward strand.
ATGCGGTCTGTGATGAAAACACAAAGTAACTGGGCCTGCTTAACAGGGAAACAGACGCTCTGACCTCCCTGTGTCCTTCTCACGGGGGAGGCGTTACTACACAGAGGACAGACATTAGCTCCATCTTCCGTCTTTTTACATGACGTAAATGGGTTAGCGCTAGAAGAAGGGATTGCATTGGATTTCAGATAAAGCTTCTCAATGGTTAATCCTGAGGCATGGGATGGGGGACAAAGAAGGATTTCCCGGGGCTGCGGGGGATTCTCTTCCTGCATGATCTTTAAAAATAAAATGGGGATTGTTCAGTCCAGAAGGGCTCAAGTCCAACCCTTGTAAAATGGGATCCTTAATACATTGAGACTCTGTCAACGTCTTCTGGCTTCGACTCCAGCCCTTCGGACATTGTTCTCAGTAATATTCTTTCCTTCTGTTCCTTGTCAACCGTTTGTCTCAGTATCTGGAGAGTTATTTGGGTTTAGGAGCATGCTCTAAATTGCAAATGAACAGGGTTACAACCGGCGTTCCTGATCCTCAAAACTTATTTGATCTCCACATATCTCATCTCAGACTCTGAAAATGGTTCACCTGTAGATGGTTTCCACATGCCACCTGACTCGGGCCTCTGTCCCACCTTACACTGACAGCTTCAGAATCCACCGTCTTGGCAGTCAGTAACTGCGGGGAGGGGTCTCAGCTGTGGGGCCATTTGAGCTGAATCCCTCCACCGCTGACACTTCTTGCTGCACCCCCCTGCCTGCTGCCTGCGCTGGCCCCGCAGGGGAAGGGGCCGAGGCTGTCTCGGCACTGGTTAAGCCCTTCATGACTATGCTGGTGGGTTGTGGTGACGATAATGATGACAGGCACGGCCCTCAGTCAGTTGTTCTCCTCTCTGTGTCTCACTTTCCCCTACTGACATATTTATACTCGGGACTTCACGATCTATAAGGTCCTTTCACTCTGTAGGTCTAAGTGGGCCAGGCAGAGCACCTCACCCCACCCCACCCCACCTGACTGCGGCTCATAGAACGAGGTGGATTTTCAAGGAATGGGGTAGATTTTTCAAAATGCTAAACTTTCCTGAAAGTGCTGCTTTTCCAGCCTCTAAATGTTTGAGAAAGAAAGAACTGAGGTATTGTAAGGGCTGAGAAAGGGGCAGGATTCTAGTGTGCCCTCGACCAATCTTTGGAGGTTGCCCCAATTCTCCCACCCCTGCTCCCCGAGCTGGCCGTCAGAGCCCCTCTGTTTGTAAAGCACAGGAAGTAAAGATGGAGCCGAACCTTCTCCAAAACTGCAGTTATCATAAATCCACAGTGAGAGAAGGTGGAGGCACCAGTTATCTTCTCAAGATAACCTGGACCTCAGAGCTCAGAGCATTACAAACGCCATCCGGTTCTTAATCTCCGAGCATCGCCCAGCCTCTCTGAGGCCATCCCAGACGTTGTTGCTATTCTTCGGAATGCGTTAGGTTTTCCCACATTAGGTTGTATCTGGAATTCTGATGGAGGTTTCGTCTTCATTTTCAGGTTCCAGTGATTTGAAATGCTTCAAACACAGTGAAACCAGAGGCGGTGGTGTCCGTTCCTTGTCCCCTGGGCTCAGCGGACAGGGCTGTCTAACACCCTTCCAGACACGGGGTCCAGTAGGCATGCCAGGCATTTTGAGCTGGGGGACGCAGGGAGGGCTGACGCAGGGGGAGGAGAGGGCATAAGGGCAGAGCACCACTTCATTCCCTCTCCTTCCTACCCCTCCCTCCGTCTCCCCTGGTCTGGTCATTCCCCCAATTGTACCATTCAGATGAAAATGCTTCTACCCCCCTGGGGTTACAATTCAAAATGAAAATGTGGGGTCCCTTGTTGGAAACATTACTAAGAGTTTCAAGAGGGTGACAGCGGCACAGCATGAACCAGGCACGGTCCTCGCCCCTCCATGAACACAGGGCGGTGTGACTCACGGGTCGCACAGCCTTGAAGCCGCCCCTGATCACAGGATACCATCGGAATAGCTGTGTGGCCCAGGCAAGGCCAGGCAGGCTTGTCAGCACCCAGGCCTAGACTCAGCCGGAAGTCGTTGCCCCCTCCCACAGAGAGTGCTGCTGTGAGGCTGGAATGGCGGCCCTGCCTGCCCCTGCCTGCTCCTCCCCCTGGAGGCTGGCCCTGATGAGAAAATGCAGCCGGGTCTGAGGGAGGGGGCTGCAGGTGGCACTCTGCACTTCAGCGAGCAGAGCAGGGGGAGGGAGGGGGAGCGAGCACGTGTGGCCTGTTGCTTGGAGGGACTTCACAGGAACGCGAACCGAAGGCCCTCAAAGAAGCCACAACAAAGAAGACTTCTTCCTCGCCTCACCTCACGCCAGGACGACTGGGATCAGAGTAATCACCCAGCTTACCTGCTGAAAGCAGCTGCGCACTGCCGGCTTAACAGCTTCCACAGGGCCAGAGGGCTCCCGGGCTTTCCCGACCCAGGCGGCCCCAGGACACTGGCACCGTCCCTAGGATACCAGCACCGGGGGCCTGGAGGGATCAGTCAGTGGGGAAAGGCACCTGCAGGCAATTCAGGTGACTTCCAAGATACAACTGGCTTGGTCACCATGTCTGAGCAGGTGCTCCACAGCCCCACGCCCTCCCGCTGGGAGGATGGGAACACTGCAAGTGATAGGGACGGCAACTCCTGCCCAGGCCCTGCTAAAGCCATGTCAGGAACCGAGCTTATGAGTGTCATCAGCAGGCTTTCTCTGGATCTTCCCCAGGTTATCCTCCACAGTAAAAATCAAATGAAAACCAGGACAAACCAATGAAACAAACAACTGTTTTTCCCCACACGCTTTAGAACACGTTTCCCCAAGAAGGCTCGGCCCGCCACGCCCATGTGCATGGAGTCTCGGTGCTAAGCGCTGAGGCAGTGGGTGTGGGCCTCTCCCGGGACAGAGACCCCTCCCAGGCCTGGGTCCTGGCCTTAACCTCAGGGCGAAGGCTTCCCGCTCCCTGCTCAGTGACCTTCCAACAGGCTGTCACTGAGGGACTCCAATGAGTGTGGCCAATCGAGCCCCCAGGGGTGCCTGTGGCTGCTTCTCCAAACGCCTCTGGGAAGGAGCAGCTTCTGGGGCCGGGCGGGCAGCTCCGTGAGGCGCCTCCGACCACAGCCTGCTCAAGTCTGGGGTACTGGGTCCTTAGGAGCAGCAAGCATTGCTCATAACCCATGGGCCTAAGCTCTAGACACAACATAATGACTAATTATGTCACTATGGGTTTCCTCACCCTGCTCGCAGCTTGACTGGTTCTGTTGTTCAAACTACACGTGACGCACACTCGTTTTCTTGCACTCACAGAGCACCTTTGGGCCGGGGGATTCCCCATGAGCATTAGATGATGATTGAAAAGGTGGGGACACAGACAGTCAGCTTACAAAGATAGTTGGCTTCATGGGAAAGATGCTCAAACACTAATTTGTGTCTTTGCTCCCTAAAGTTGCCCATTCCTTACTCATTTCCCAAAGCATCTCCTGTATCCTCTCTTAATACATGGTAAACATATAGACAGTAACAGGCTAGTAGACACCTCTACAATCACACCTGAGAGTAGGTAGATGTTCATATTTTTCTATAGTTGCTTCAGATGTCTTTAAAGAAATCAGTTTCAGCCAGGCTCCACCTCCACCCCAACCCTCTATCCCGCCTTTTTCTTGAGAAGTAAATATATTGACCATCTTAAGAGCATACTTTTCTTTTCTCATCCGTCAGGACATCAGTCCTTTATTGGCTGCGCGTTTTGCACACATCTCCCTGTCTGTGGTTTGGCTTATCAATTTGCATCTGGTGGCTTTTGTCATAGAGAAGTTTTAAAGTTGAATGTAGTCAAATTTGTCAATCTTCTCCTTCACAGTTTGTGTTTTTTTATGTCTTGTTAAAGAAATCTTTCTCCACCCAATGCCGAAATAGATTTTATCCTAAAAGTTTCAAGTTTTGCTTTGAACATCGAGCTCTTTAATTCACAGGGCATTTATTTTCGTGCATGGCATGAGCCAGGTTCCCAGCTTTATTTGAACTTTTCATACAGATACCCCCTGTCCAGCGCCCTGGATCTGCAGCGCCACCTGTCACGCATCACACTATCGTGTACTGGTGACTGGCTTCTCTTGTGCTCATATTGGACTGTCCTAGTTATTTTCTCTTTAGAGCATCTTGAGATCTGGTAAGTGCTCTACTTTATTCATCTTCAGAAAAGTCTTGGCTATTCTTGACCCTTTGCTCTTCCAGAAAAAGTTTAGAGTCAGCACAATCAAGTTCCATTAAAAACTATCAGGGTTTTGATGGCGCTTCATTGAATCTATCGTGAGAAATGTGTTAAAAATCTCCCACTGTGAAAGTCAGTTAATCAACTTTACTGTGTAATCCTGCCCGTATTATATATTTTGTCCATATTTTATTTGCCTACTTATATATCTGAGCCTCTGCTATTAGGTTCATACATTGCTATATTTTCCTGTTGTTTTTCATGATTATACAATGATCCTCTTTCACAACCTAATAAAGATCTTTTGCCTTAAAGTTCCCTTGGTCTCCTATTAATACAGCGATCCCAGCTTTTGTCAGAGCAGTATTTGCCTGGATATTTTTCCTATCTGTATCTTTAATCATTCTTTCATTCTTCTGTTTTAGGTATGTCTCTCTCTCTCTTTTTTTAATCCCCCCAGTATATAGTTGTATATTTACGTGGGACGCCACCTCAACGTGGCCTGATGAGCGATGACATGTCCACGCCCAGGATCCGAACCAGCGAAACCCTGGGCCGCCGCAGTGGAGCACGTGAACTTAACCACTAGGCCATGGGGCCGGCCCCTAGGTATGTCTCTTGTGAAATACAAAATCCATAATTAGTTTTTGTTTTTTATTTAATCCAATAGTCTTTGCATTTTAATGTTGAATTTAGACAATTTATACTAACTGTGGTTATTAAGATATTAATAATGTTATTTTGCCTTTTCTATTTACCATCCTTTTTCTCTCATTCCTGCCTTCTTTTCAGTTTTCCAAAAGAAAGAAATTTTTTAGTCTTCTTTATTACAAATTTTTCCCTTTGGACTTACGGGATCTCTCTCTTTTCTTTTAATGGGTTACACTTAAATTTTAAATGAATACTAGGCTTGGCAAAGTCTAGTGTTCACATCTTCAACTCTCCTCTCAATCACAGGAAGGCCTTAGAAACTTTCACTTCGACCTCCTGCCCCCGTCTTTCCTGTTATGACCGTGGAGAACTTTTAGTTCCACTTTCGCTTCTTTTCTTAAACAGCTCTATTGAGGTATGTTGGCCAGAATAATATTGACATACTTAAAGTACAAGGTTTGACAGATTTTAACATGTGTACACACCTCCCTAAAATCAAGAGAATAAACATCCACTTTGTTTTCAAACCCCCTTCGGCCATAATTATCATTGTTATTTTATATGGCAAATTTGTATTGATTTGCGCAGATATTTATTTTCGTTATTTCTTCTCCATTGCTTCTTTCACCTTAGTCTTTCCATCCAGGTTAATGTCTTGTTCTTTTTCTTTTTTTTCCTTAAAGATTGACATCTGAGCTGACAACTGTTGCCAGTCTCTTTTTTTTTTTCTCTGCTTTTTCTCCCCAAATCTCCCCAGTACATAGTTGTATATTTTAGTTGTGGATCCTTCTAGTTGTGGCATGTGGGATGCCGCCTCAGCGTGGCCTGATGAGTGATGACATGTCCACGCCCAGGATCCAAACCAGTGAAAACCTGGGCCACCGAAGCGGAGTGTATGAACTTAACCACTCCACCACGGGGCCAGCCCCAATTTCTTTCTTCTTGAATAAGAATCTTTGGTTCCTCAGTGAGCCTCCAGGAGTGGTAAATTCTGTCTTTGTCTTAGGTGTCTTTATTTGACCCTCACATCTAAATGAGACTTTATCTGGATACAGAATTCTAGGCTGACAGTTTCCTTCTGCATTTTGAAAGCGCTGTTCCAAAGCCCGCCATTGTGCGGGAGGCTCCAGGCCAGGGAGCCCTTCCTGGCAGTGTTTTTCATCTGAATCGCTTTAAAGATATTTTCTGTTGTTTCTGGTCTGCAGGCTCACATTAATGGTTTTACTCATGGCTATTTGTTATCACTGATAAATGATAGGATGTGTGGTGTTCTGAGCAAACACGTTTTGTGGGGTCCTTGTCTATATAAATCACGAGTCAACAATATCAGTGTGTCAGCATCATTTTGGCAGCTCAATCACATGTGATCCCAAGAAAGAAGTTCTGATTTGGCCAATGGAAGTGATCCACTCACCAGACTGCCTCCCTGGGGCCAGCGCTCGGCTCCAGGCCCCCAGGACAACCCACAGGGGTGAGGCTTGAACACCTTTGGAGCATCTGTCCCCATTAGCTAGAGAGTCAGAGAGTGCTTGGAAGGGGAGGAATAGGACCGTGGTCCACACAAGCCTTGTTCCAGGCTCTGGGCCCCCTGCCTAAACCCTGCCAGCCCTGCCCCATCCTCGCCTTTGGAGGGAGATGGAGGAAATTCAAGGCAGGCCTCCAGAGCATGGGGCTCCCTGAGGGCAGGGCCCTGCTTGCTGGCGTCAAGGGGCGGCACTGTCGATAGACACACCTGGTCCTGGAAAACGGTCTCTGAATAGCTTCTTTCTCTCATCGTCTCCACTGCTTCTTTCTGGAACTCCTATTAGATATATATTAGACTTTCTCATTTTATCTTTCACAATTCTATCACACATCCCTTCCATTTCCTCAGATTTAGTTTCCAGTCCACGAATTTTCTTTTTAATTATATCTCTTCTGCTTTTTAGCTATCGAGTTTTAAATTTCAATTATTATATTTTACATTTTTAGAAGTTCTATTTATTTTCCAAATCTGCTTGTTTCACTTTCCCATAATGTGAAAGTTTCTCCTTTGATATCTTTAGTGATCTAACAAGGTTGGTTCCATGTTCTCCTCCAGACTGGCTGCATGAAGGCAAGCTCTTGGAGATGTGGCCCTGTCCTCTCTGTGTCTGCTGCTTCTTGCTTGTGGCAGCTGCTTTTCTCTTGTGAGACATTCTGGGGGCAGACAGGGCAGGAGGGCGTCATGTTTGTCTTTCTCAGATTGTCATGTCTGGTCCCTTTTTCCCTTGGTTCTTTCATCAGAGGCTCCTCTGATCCTGCAAATAGACCTTTCTAGATATTAGTCTAGGCAGAGCCTCCTCTGGGGGTGAGGCAGGTGCTACTGCACTCCTGGCTGTCTGGGTTCTTCCCAGTAACTCATTTTCCCAAGCCAATCTCCATGCCCCAAGGGTGTGTAGCTAGCTTTCCACCAGCGGCTGGTAGAATCCAGGCTCCCCACAGAACATGGGGATCACAGCAAACACCCTATTCCTAGTTGCTGTCACCTCTGCTGCCTGTGCCTCTGCCCCTTGCTGCTTCCTCCACATCTGCTGGCCTGGCACCCACAGCCCACCCAAAGGCAGTGGCCTTTCATTGCTGTCGTCTCCTTCCTAGATGCCAGGTACTGGGAGATTCCCCTGGGAAGCCTCTGCCACTTTCCCCCTCAGCCCGTGGAGCTGCGGCCTCTTGCTGCTGCTATCTTCACCTCCGCACTTCTGTGTCTCTGCATTCAGCACCTGGGGGCCCTTCGTCTCCAGGCTGGCCCAGAGGAGTTTTGGCAGCAGTCTTGGAAAACCACCACAGACTCGGGAATGAAACGTCCCCTGCCTCCCTTCCACTCCTCGCTACCCTACAAACGTGGCCTGGAAAGGATGAGGCCAAGCCCCTAAACCACAGCCTGGCCGTGCTCTCCCCACCTCCGTGTGACTGTGGGCAGCTCCCCAAGTTACTCCCCAAACCTCCCCGCCCCAGAATGACAGGCAGGTCTGGCTCTTTCCATTTTGCAGATTCCTCCCACCCCCCATTACACTGGCAATAAAGGTAGAAATAACATCTTTCACTTACTGAGCACCTGCTCTGTGACAGAGCTTTACGTATTTTATTTCTGATTCTTACTATAGTCCTCTGGAGAGTTATAAATCATCACCATTTTGCACAGAAGTAGTTAAAAAGGCTCAAGATGAAAGTCGGACACATGCTACACCATGGATGAACCCTGCGGACAGTATGCTCAGTGAAACAAACCAGACACAAAAAGACAAACCCTGTATGATTCTGTTTATACGAGGTACTTAAATTCATAGAGACAGAAAGAATGGTTGTTGCCAGGGGCTGGAGGGAGGAAGGATGGGGAGTTTCATAGATTCAGGGTTTCAGATGGGACGGAGAAAGGATGCTGGTGACGGTCGTACAACAGTGTGAATGTACTTAATATCATGGAACTGTACACTTCAAATGGTTAAAATGGGAAGTTGTATGTTGTGTATATTTTGCTACAAGTGAAAAAACTCAGAGAAGTTAAATGTCTTGCTCAGGTCACTGCATCAGGTGAGGGGCGCAGCCTGCCCTTGACCCTGCTCTGTTTGAGTCCAAGCCACGCCCATTTCCTAGGCCACCACCTGTCCACTCTGCTGGATGACCACCCCTTGCCCTCTGCCTCACAGCACTCTTACCTCCTCTGAACCTCAGAGCACAGCACAGACCTGGCAGAGTAATCAGACAACGAAGCAGTGGCCACACACGAGTGACTGTGAACAGAATGGAAAAGCTGTCTTTTTCTATCATTAGGGCTGGGCTAGGGCAACCCTGCCTGAGGGCGGGACACAGGATCTCACTGGGTCACTAAAGGACCTGCCCTGTACGGACACGCTTATCCTCCACTGCTGGACTCTTTGTCTTCCCGGGAACCGGGACCCCTTTGGAACCCTTCGTGACCCTGCCTCCCTCCAAGATTGGCCGGCAGTGGGCCAAATTGGGTCTTAAGGAATTCTGGGGCCAGCCCAGCACAGCGGTTAAGTTCGCACATTCCGCTTTGGCGGCTCGGGGTTCACCTGTTCGGATGCCGGGTGTGGACATGGCACCACTTGGCAAGCCATGCCGTGGTAGGCGTCCCACATATAAAGTAGAGGAAGATGGGCATGGATGTGAGCTCCAGGCCAGTCTTCCTCAGCAAAAAGAGGAGGATTGGCAGCAGATGTCAGCTCAGGGCTAATCTTCCTCAAAAAAAACAAAAAGGAAGGAATTCTGGAGGCAAAATGCATGTTGGACCCCGGGAAGCCTGAATCTGGTCCCCACAGCGCTCAGTAAATTGACCCTGGGAGGAAGGGGACATGGGATGGATGCACAGGGAGCTGCTGAGAGCAGGGTGGCCCCTCTGCTCTTTCTCGCGCCCTGGTGGCCAGGTCAGCCCCTGCGGGAGATGGCGGAGCTCGGCCGCAGCCCTGGCGCCCCGGCTCACTTTCCAATGTCCTGTGGCCACCCTGGGTGGAGACCAAGCACCAGAAGCTGGAAGAGACTGTCCTTCACGTGTCCGGAGCTGCATGGTGGCTCCCGCCGGCCAATGGCAAGGGAGCACCTGCATAGCGATCCTGCTAAGCGGCCACACGGAGCGAGGCACCACCACCTCTCGTCTGCAGGCCTTTCCTGCCGTTCGTCTTGCTCCTTGGTGGAGCCCTGTCCACAAATCCATGCATCTTGGGGAGGTGTTTCAAAAAGTGCCCTTCGGAGACCACACGCTGGGAGTCTGGTACCACTCCCACTCCCCGCAGCTGCACGGCTTTAGGTGGAGTGGGCAGGCCTTTGGACTCTGTCTTCCCATCTTTAAAACGAGAGGCTTGGGTGAGCAGTCCCCAAGCTTCAGATTTATTAGAATCACCTGGGCAGCTTGTTTGACGTGCAGCTTCCAGGGCGGCCCGGAGAGTCAGATGGTTTGGGCTGGGCCCCAGGGAGTCCTGATTTAGATAATAGACTGCATTAAAAAAAATTTGGTGTGGTAAAATATACATAAAATAAAATTTACCATTTTAGTCATTTGTAAGTTTGCAGTTCAGTGGCATTAAATATATTTGCAATGTTGTGTTACCGTCACTGCCGTCTATACCCACAACTTTTTCATCTTCCCCAACAGCAACTCTGCGCCCATTAAACACTAACTCCGCATGCCCCTCTCTCCAGCCCCTGGAAACCTCTATTCTCCTGTCTGTCCCTCTGAATCTGCCTGCTCTCAGTGTATTTTATGTGAGTGGAATCATACAGTATTTGTCCTTTTGTGACTGGTTTGTTTCACTTAGCATAATGTCTTTAAGATTCAGCCATGTTGTAGTATGTGTGAGAATTTCCTTCCTTTTTAAGGCTGAACTATATACCATCGAATGTATGTACCACATGCTGTTTATCCACTCATCTGTTGATGGACAGACATTTTTGAGAGAGGGAAAAAAAGATGAGATGACTCCCCAGGAGCCACGGCAGCGCTGGCATTCTGTAGTCTGTGAACGTTTTATAGGAACCTGGAGTGTTTCTGCTCCGGCAGCATCCAGAAAGAGTTGGCGGGGGCGTCACAGCCAGTTCCCGCTGTGTTCCTGGAGTAACTATAAAAGGAGGATGTGATCCTGGGGTTTGAACTGGAAATTGCTGCAGATGGGGACATGACGGGTGTAGAGGGTGAGCAGGGCGGGCGCGAGCAGGGATGGCGTGTGTCACCCCGTGTGTGGCGCATCAGAGTCCCCACCCCCAGGATTTCAGGGGGCAGAACCCAGGGCCTGAAAGAGCTTATGGAATCTGATTTCTTTATTTTGTAGAATAAAGAAAAGTGAGATCCACAGAAGTGAGGTGCCCAAGGTCACTCGGCTGGCTGGTGGCAGAACTCGGATTAGAATCTGGTCTCTTTGTTTGTGTCTTAGTGCCCATTTTCATCAAGCCGTTGCCTCCCTTCTTGGACATTTGGGCTACCGTCACTGGGATCCTGGAAGAATATGTGCAATAAGAATGGGAGGTTGTTGAACTTTTCCGTATGGCATACGGGCTTTTGTGCGTTAAGTTCTTATTTCATTCTCACAACTCTACTGGGAGGTAGGGACAGTTATTGTCTCTCTTTGGTAGTGGAGGAACCTGGTGCTCAGAGAGGCTAAGTAACACTGACAGGGTTGCACAGCTCTTCCAGGGAAAATCCCCACGAGTCCGATAGGTCATTCTGTCATCCTCAAACATAAGTGAGACAACACGTTGTCTAGTCTGATGCTGAACTGACTTCAGAAAATGTGAATGAAGGTTGGAAATGAATACGTCAGGACTCGATGGGGCCAAGGGGGCCAATAACTCAATACACCGCCTGCTGCCCCAGCTCGTGTAGACACAGGCCAACAAATGCTTGTTAGGCCTCGCCATGTACCATGTAACATTCCAGCCTTGGAGTTTAATGATGAATAAGACAACGTTCTTCCCTATTTTGCACTTAATCATTATGTCAAGAAGCAGATGATGAATAGACAAGTAAGTAAACATTATATGTTAATAAATGCTGAGCACTGTGAAGAAAGTAAATTAGCTGGTGGGGCTGTAACAGGGGCGCATACTAAATTTAAGGGGCAGACAGGGAAAGATTCTTGTAGGTGCCCCTGACCTGAAGTCCCTGGATGAGACTGAGTCAGCCTTCACAGTCCAAGTGAAGAGCAAGTGCAAATGCCCGGGGGTAGAGGAGAGGGGGGTCAGTGGAGAAGCAGCACAAGATGATTGACAGAGGGACAGGGACTGGATCAGGAGGGACCTTGAAGGCCAGGATAAAGGGTTTGTAACTTATTCTAAGAACCGTGGGGCTTTGAGGGATCTGAGAGTCATTCATTCATTCAGTAGATGTAAATAAATACATTTATTTACATGTATCTGCAATAAATAGATATTTATATGAATAATTAACATTTATAACTAATACATATTAATTAGACAAATATTTATATACAGTAATAAGTGTTGGGTAAATAAATACCCATTATGTGCAAAGCACTATTCTAGGCTAAAAATATAAAAATAGAGAGGCAAACTCCGTGCTCGCAGCCTAGTGAGAAGGACATGCACACAAACCATCATGAAATAATACACCAAGTGCTCGAGTACAGGTGGAACAGTGGGCCCCTTAGGGAGGAGAAGGTTCTAGACTGTGCAAAGAGTTTAGGGAAAACTTTACATGGAGATTAGTCTATGATTTGAGACTTGGACTCCCCGAGGACACCAGGAGGTGAGAGCTTGATGAAGGTGCTGCGGGCTGTGGAGTGGGGAGGGGTGAGAGATTGAGATGGAGCAGGAGACTGAGGGAGACCAAGCTGAGCTGGTGAACGGGGCCAGATCACAAAGAGTCTTAAGTGTTCTGCTAAGGAGTCGGGACTTACACTGGATTGGCCAGGCATGCAGGGTCGGAGAAGGAGGTACATAATCATACCACAATCATATCAGAAAGGCCATGGGCCGTGGTAGTGTGGAACTTGATGCTTCTCCACTAACCGAAAAGATAGGAATTTAGGATGAAATTCAGACTGGAGTAGGAGAAAGAGCTGTGGATTTGGAGCCGGAATAGGGATGAAGTTGGGATCCTCTAGGTCCACGTATCTCCATTTACAAAGTGAAGAGGTTAATGGTCCTGTGTTTAGAGGAAGGCCAAGAGCCGCCATGTTGCCCCTCCCCAGGCCTCTCTCTCGCTCCCTGGGGCAGCCTCCTCAGAACTCTGGGACTCCATGGATCACCATGCTAAAACTGCTAGACCAGACACTTGCTGCAGTCCCTTCCAGCTCCAGACCAGAGCTGTAAGGTGAAGCAAGGAGTCCTTTGCTCTGTTGGAACAATCCTTTGTCTTCACTCGGCACAATATGGTCATGAAACCCAAAATCTCCTCTCATTTCACTTGTGTGGAAAGTCACTTCTTAACTGCACTGCATGGCAGAAAGATCATGGGTCAGGGAGTCAGAAATCCAGGGTTGAAATCCCAGCTTTACCACTCACTGGCTGAAACCTTTTTTTTTTTTTTTTACCATGTTTTCAAACACTTTCTACCGTTTACCGACTTTAGGGTTAGTTACTTAATCTCGTCAAATCTTCATTTCCTCATCTGCAAGATGAAGCTAGTAATCCCAGTCATAGGACAGATGAGAAGAGCGAGTGAAATGATGCATGTGAGTGCTCAAGAAGTCATGAGTTGTTTTCAACGTTACATATAATCATCAGCAGATCCCCCAGAAAAATCTGGTTTTGAGTATATTCATCACTTCTGACAGAAATGTCCAGGGTACAAGGTCTGGCTGTGAAGTATTGAGATTTTTCTTAAACAAACAAGCCTTGAATATCCAGATAAATACCACTAACTTCAAAGATGTCCCTTGGTTGGGCAATTCATTATTCTGACAATGTTGCTGTTACCTAAAACTATGAAATGCATCTTTTGGAGCTGTCTCTAAAGCTGGGCTATCCTTGGTGGTGGTAACTCTTTATTCGCTGGATTGAATTTTGGTGAAAAATCTATAATTATACCCATAGAACTATAGATTTTGAATATAGGGGCAGATCCAGCTAGATTCCTCAAATTTGTTTAGAAATGAGGAATACCTTCCATGTCATGAGCTTGTTTTCTCATGTGGCAGATTCGACTGTACTTTTTACTGTTTGATTTTTCTAAAGTTCAGGCTCCTGGTCTAACACGAACAAGCTTTACCATTTGTTCAAAGAAGCGTGGAAATCAGCAGCTGAGTTGGTTTTGCTGACGAAATGGCATGCTGGGCCTTTAGGCCAATGAGAGGAATGTCCTGGACATGCCATTCGTAGGACCTCGAATCCCAAAGTTAGAGAGTGATACAAAACTTGTGTTTAGAATGAAAACAGACTGCTCCCCCTGAAGAGATTGATAAGATTATGTAGGTGGGGTTGGCTTTTAGGGAAGGGAGAAGTCACGCTGGCAGGGACTTTGCTTTGGGTCTCGGGGAACAAGTTTCTACCGGATTCATGAAAATGGTGCTTGGGAACTGTGGAGGACGGAGGCTCTTCCCCTGATCCTGTCTCTGAGTCATTGGAAGACCTCAGGCTGTTTCTGTGCCTCTCTCTTCACGGTAAAGTCATCCCCACTTCTTGGATGGGTACAGGGAGAGACTAAAGGATTCTGTGGCGCTCAGCCAACTGGAATCAGGCTAGTTTGTGTGTCTAATAACAAATGACAAATAGTGTGTGTTAATCCCAGGGCTTACTTCAAAAAGCATCATTTTGGCCATTCTTCCAGAAGGGAACCATTCTCTTATTCTCCCTGAACTAATATCTAGTCGTCATATCAAAACCAACCAGAGCGAGGCCATTCTCGTAATGGAGAATTTCATCTTTGGTGAGAGGCAAAGCCTACACAGTAGAGAAGAGTGGAGAGTTGAGACTCAGTCTGAATTATTAGAAGGGAGGAAAGCGAAAGGGAGTTGGGCCTGAAGAAAAGATGAGACGTTCCAACAGTTTCAGACCAACAGACCAACGACTTCTGGATTATGTGACTGGAGCTTTTAAGACCCCCTTGAGCCCCCTGAGATTCTACTGGTCTGCCCAACAGAGAACGTTTCCCTCACTGCCGCTCCACAAGTTCTGGTCACTTGTGTCTATTTGGCTTGAGGAACTGATTAATTTATTAGTCCTTGTATTAATCCAGGTTTTCCAGACAAAAAGAATCAGCCGTGTGCGTATGTGTGTTTGTGTGTGGGCGGGGGTAGGAGGGAGGGGAGAGAGAGATTTTAAGGAATTAGCTCAAGAGGTTTTAAGGGCTGACAAGTGTGAGACCCGCGGGCGGGCGCAGGCTGGAGACGCAGGGGGAGCTGACGCTGCAGCTTGCATCTGAAGGCAGACTGGAGGCGGACTTCCCGCTCCTTTGGGAGCCTGTCTTTTCTCCTAAATCTCCTGAGTTAGAAGCCTGATTGGATGAGGCCCACCGCATGATGGCGGGTGACCTGCTTTACTCAGTCTCCTCATTTAAATGTTAATCTCATCCAAAAAATGCCTTCACAGCAACATCTAGATGACGTTTGACCAAGTATCTGGGTGCCATGGCCCAGCCAGGCTGATACTCCCCTACACAGTGTCTAAGTGGATCCGCTCAGAGAGTGACTGAGAATCCAGTGTTACGGCGGTTGACTGGTTTATAAACTGAGAGAAGACGACGTTCTCCGAAGAGGCCTCCGTTGGGATCTGGCCTTCCATGGAACCTCCTCATCAAACTCACCTTTCAGGAAAGGACGTCTTCAAAGGAGCCTCTGTCCTCAGGCCTGAGAGCCAAGCCCAGGTATTCCTGAGCAGATTTGTTAAATGTGAGATTCCCCTGGGGAATCCTAGGCCTACAGTCGGACCCGGTTGGGGGCACCGCCGGCCTGCCTCTCCCGTTTCATTTTGCGCTGCTGTGTGAACCTAACCAGAGGCTGTCAGACCACGGAGGAGGCAGCTCCACGCTTGCTGGAACCTGTGTTGCTGGAAAGCTGGAGACCAAGATTCCACAATACGTGGCGAAGGACATGAAGGGAAGGAGAAAGCAGTAATTGAGGGAGGAAGCAGTAACTCTCATCTTTCCTCCCCACGTTAACCCGGGGAGGAAATCCTAAATCTTGCATCTGAAAAACCACCATCAACTCCACTGTCTCTCAGGGTCCAGCGCTGAGTGTTAGGATGGTGGCGTTACAGCGTGCACACCACTGCAGGGGGCAGCCCTCTGGCTCCATCACCGCAGCAGCCGCTGCCTGTCAGCTCTAGGCCACAGAGGGCACAGGGGCAGCTCCCTCAGTGCAGACAGGATTCTGGGCTTCTCTGGGTGACTTCTCCCTCAGCTTCATGCTTGGGCTCCCTCTCCAGCTGGCCCATTTATTTACCTCTCGGTGCATGTGCCTGTGGTTAAAATATCTGGAAAGATCTCGAGGATGGCCAGCAGGCATGCAGAGTCCAGGGAGCCGATGGGCAGTAGGGCTGCGGCCACAGACACGGTGGCTTCTCTGAGCAGAAAGGGCAATAGGGTGGCTGGCACATGCGCGCTGCCGCCCCTGGCCCGAGGCCAGCCTGCCTGTCCCCGAGGCCCCGTGGGGAGGCTGCTCACCCCCAGGGACAAACAGCAGAAGCAGCACATTTCCAAGACAAGGGTAAGGGGGGAGAAAAACGAGGAGGCGGGACTTCAGCTCTCAGGTGCAGGTGACTGGCTAAGACCCAGGAATGAGGGGCAAGCTCGCCTCCCCCTCAAGGCTAACTCAGACGTGGTGGCAGAGGGGCTGGGGGCTGGCGCTGAGCAGGCTGTCACCCTGACTCCAGGCTTCTCAAGGACTCGGGCGGAATGTTGATCTGAAGTTGGCAGGTGGCTCAGCCAAGTCCTGAACATCTATCTTGCGTTCAGCACTATCCCCCGTGGAATCAGAACAGGACCAAGATGACCTCGACTACAGAACAGTCTCAGTCTATTTCGAAACCAGGACTGACGGTCCGCCTCTCCCCCGCACAGGTGGCCTTGACCTCTCACTAACTGGGGTTACTCCACCTCTGGAGAGGTCTAACTCGCCTAGTTTTGTAAGTTCTGAGCTTCTGAAAGACTAGAGATTTTAGGGTTTTTATGTCATGTCACCCATGTGTTTAAAGGCAGACAAATTCCTACAGGGTCAAGTTCAAAGCCTGGGCAGAGCGCACCAGACCTTTGTCAAGCTGGGTCTAGGGCCTGAACCACGGCACCTCTGTTCCTCGCGCTGCCACCACCCCGCGCTTCTCAGCACTCCCAGGACAAGCTGGGCCTTTCCCCTGCCCTGCGACTCCTCCCGCGCGCCCCTGCAAGGCGAACTCCATGCCATCTGCACGGCCCGCCGTGCGCATCCCCCAGCTCTGTGCTCTCCCGGACTGTCCCCAGAACGTCACTGCTCCCCGTGGTCAGGAAGAATGACCGCTCAGATCTTTACAATCAAGACTTTGTAAATACTTGACAGGGTTGTCTCCCTCCTATTTCCCGGTGTCTGCTTCAACCCTGGCATTGCATTTGCAACCAAGTGCATGCTCTACCCAACTATATCAATGTCGGGCCACGATGGATGGAGCACTGACATAGCAAATGGCCTCTTCGTGGAGAGTCTTCTGAGAGGAATTAGGCTGTGTTCAGAGCCTCAAGGGGAACAACTCGT
This sequence comes from Equus quagga, assembly GCF_021613505.1. Classification (NCBI taxonomy): domain Eukaryota; kingdom Metazoa; phylum Chordata; class Mammalia; order Perissodactyla; family Equidae; genus Equus; species Equus quagga. The sequence goes on from NC_060272.1 coordinate 77,732,100, forward strand.
ATGTGATACGTGGCGGTGGTGATGCGCGCCTTGAGCGGGCCGCCTGCCCCCCTGGCCTGCGATTAAAGGATCGCCAGCGGGCTGTTCTGAAGACCTTCTGTTTACTGTAAACAGTCGACTCAGGCAAGGAAAATGCCTGTGCCGAGTTCTGCTGGCTAAATTCAACCCCAAACAAAGCTGAGAGAACACAACTATGTCTGTCTTCAGCAGGAATAGCTAATGCCATTAGAAATTAAGATAAAAAGAAAGAATCCTCTGTCTTTATAGACTAATAATTGAAACCTGCTTCAGAAGACCACCCATGGTTCCAGAGAAAGTGGTTTTGCTGGTTAAGTTTTTAAAATCTGAGTCTTTTGGAGAGGCTGATCTGAAAGAAGCCATAAATCGCACTAACGCAAATGCCACTTGTGGTCTATGAAAGGACCTGACCTTGGCTGCTTAATCTCTGCAGCAGAAACCCTGTGGCCTTCCTCTGGCTGAAATGCGACATAACCAATATTACTGTGACCTGTTGACTTGATTCAGTATAGTTACATCTCTAGAATCACATACCAGGTCTTATCGAAACTTCTCAGCTATTATGGAAGATGCTGGAACTCCTCAGACTGCTGTTTAGTTTCAAGATGACTGAACCATAAATTTGAGCTGTATTTACATACTTTATTGGGTGCCAAATACATTTAAAAAACATCAGAGAATACTTTTTCAAGTTAAAATGGGACAAATAGATAAATTCAGAATGACAGTAGCCAACTGCAGAGACCTTAATGATAGTGGTAATAATGAAAATACGTCAGCATTTCCAAACAGGGGACTGACTGGCTCCTGTTCCATGTGACTACAGAATACTGCAGACCTCCTGTTAGAACCTCACGAGCTTAGAGGTACTTTTCTCAGAGTTGATGGTACCATGAGCCCAGTCAGTCTGCATGGACACTGGAAAAGTCTAACAAGCCAAGGGGCTGAAGTGGGGTGGGGGATGGGAAGGGGGAAAGAAGCTAAAGAATGTCCCTCCCTCGTGGAATCCTTAGTGTCATTCAACACCACAGACTAACCAGCAGGAGATGGTATCACGTTAACTCATTTTATTTTTCCAGGAAGCTTAAAGTCCTCTCTCAAAATCTAATAATAGCTATAAAAGCTTTCCTGAGGGGAAAAGAGGAAAGGAAGAAAGGGATTGAGAAAGAAGGAAAGGAAGAAGCCGGGAAGGAAAAAAGAGACTCTTGCAGTGACCTGTGCCGCTCTGTGGAAGCGTCTTCCGCTCTTCAGTCCACTCCTCTGCGGAGAACGCCTTGCTGACATCCAAAAAGAACGACTGTAAAACCTCTGCTTCTTTAGGTCTTTCCCTCTTTGAGCCACAAAACGAAGGGAAAAAAAAGAGATCATAGTAAAATCTTGATACCAAAGCTTCTCAAATAACTGAGCATTTTTCAGTAGCTTGACATGCCTGAGAGATACAACCAGGTCACTGGGAAGGATTCAAATCCCCGCACAAGGTTGAGGGGCCAGAGAAGGTTACGCCAGGAGGATCAGAACTCAGTGTGCCCCGCACACGGGGAGCAAGACGGGAAGACGTGCCCACATTCACAGCAGCAATCATTCTCTTACCAGATAGGTAAATAAGAATACCAGGTATCAGTTTTATTCACAAATAAAAAAAGGTATTACAAAACTATTTGTATAAGAAAACGAAAATTTACAAATTTATAAATTCCAGTATGCAAAGTAGTAATGCTGAAATCTGAACCGATTCAGGCTACCTTAAAGCAATGATGGGTTTTTTCCCTTTCCTCTTCTTTTTTCCGAGCACAGACAATAGTGCTTAACCTAGGTAAGAGCAACATTAACATTCTATCTAAAGTAGAAAAATCTATATTTGAAAAATACATTCCATATACACAAACTTAGAAATGCCACGCCTTTCCCTGCTGCTCTCAGATCCCCGTGTCATCCTCTTCGACGGGCTTCGCAGCGCTGTCACGGCCGTGGGCTCCCGGCCCTGGCTCGGGCCTCGAGTAGCTGAGTTTATCCGAGTGCTGTCGGATATTCCACAAAGTGAAATGCAAATGGGATTTCTTTCTCAAGTGTTTACAAAATGTGTAAAAACTTTACAAAAAAACATCACTGTATGTTTCCATAGTAAAGTGGTGGGAAAATGTCTTCATCTTGATAAATATAACCTAGGATTTTTCAAACACAGTATCAATTGAAATCGACTTTCAACCCTAAGTATTTCCCTACTGATCAAAAGTGATGTTTCAGGATTTTTGGCCAAAGTCTCATTTGCATTGATCTAGTTCTCGCCAGCAAGTACTCACCTTTGAAGTTAATGAGGGCTCTACATATGGAAAATATATGCAGGTTACAAAAAGGAACACACCCTGGGCTGCTTTGATCATCCTCTGTCATAACAAACATGATCAGACTGCAAACAGTGGCACACATGTGAAGTACAATGAAGCCACTCAAGGAAACTTGCGTTTTCATAGACATCTTGTGATCAAATCCTAAATATTTTACATGAGTTCCTAAAGACAAGTCTCATAAGAGTTGGTGAGTACCCAAAGTTTAAGAACCAAAAGTTTATGCTAAAAAAGGAAAAGAAAAAGTCAATCACTTATGACTGGGCACCAGGTAGACAGGAAAGACTGTGCGTTACCATGAGACACTCTAATTTCCTATTTCAGTTTTGTTAAATGTTAGGTAAAAGACACTGACGTGGGCAGGGCAATTCCAAAACAAAATATCTTAGTGTACTCTAACACAATGACGTTCCAATGTCTATTTCTTTTTTAAGTGCAAAAGTGACAGAACTAACAGTAATCAGTTAAAAGACAAAGGCCAGATCTGATCATGTAGGTTCAAATAGGAAAAAAATAAATCCTGCTCACTTAATTCCTCTCCAGGACACAAAGAGTAAGAACAAACGAGCTGTTGCTTGGTTCACTTCTATCAGCTCTAGAGATAAATCTAGTGAGTAAACACAGGGTGGGAGGGGATGGAGCGCCTTCAGAGAAGCACGGCTCTCTTCTCTCCAGCATCATCCGGCACACAGAGGAGATTATCACGCTAACTAAGCTTACAAGAGCAGAGGGAACACTGCTGCATCCTGGTCAAACTACCCTACGGCTGTCACAGACCATTCACCCAAACGCCGCCTACAGATTGTGCTTGTCCTTCTGGTTCTAGTATGCAGTGTAGTCTTCATGAGACTCCTCCCCTGGTGTTATATTTCAGTAGGAGGGGAACCTGATATGTTGTAATTTCTAAAGCCTTTAATAGAAGATACAAGGCAAATAAAAGATCATTATTTTTACAAATACTACTTTTCTATAAAAGAAATTCTGGATCTTCTAAGCTCAGTTACAGGGACAGAAGTAACAACTGCTTCCCTATCAACCTATTCTCCCATAAATATGCTAATCTAGGATATGTGCATTAAGTGGGTTTTTACACAGGGTGATGGGCGCTCCTTTCCCAGCCACCCCCCCAACTCAGGCCTCTCACTACCAGCTCCCAGAGGGGTCCATGAGACAGCGGCTGAGGTTAGAAGTGTCGATTCTGGAAAAGACTTGTTCTCCTCTGATTCCTAGTTAAGTCAGGTAACTTCATTGAATAAACCCAAGATTTAGGCAGGCAGGATGAAGTCAATTCTAACCTCCTAAGCTAATTAGTTAAGATGATGAAAAAGTGACCATCAAATAGAAACATTCGTTCTTGAACCATTTTACCTAAAAACTAAGGTAACTAATCTGACGTTGACTTTTAGTAGGATAATCAGCTATATGAAATTATTTCTGGAAAGAAAATGTAAATGAAAATTTATACTCTGGGTCTTCAGTCTTGTAAAACCACATCCACCATAAAACTAAGTAAGAATGCATTTGTTTCTCGTTATATGCCCATAATCTCGGAGGCTGCAGACTTGACCCATCACTCTTTGAAGTCACGCTTGCGGCATGGAAGCTTCTTGTTTAGGAGAGATGCAAAGTATCACGAGTGCCTGGAGTCTTTTCTTGTTGTTTCTTGAGGTTTCAGCTTACAGCTGGTCTGGCTCAGAAGCAACTGGTTGAAAGCTTAAAATGTCATCAGTTTCGTTCAGATTTATTTTTTTGCCCCAGAAGCCAAGCAAGGTCCAGACTGTGCTCAGTCCATCAGCCTAAGCAGAGGAGTAGGCGCCCTTTGGGTTCCATATGCACACTTCTATTGCAGCAAGAAGCAAGCCCTTTACGCTTCCTAGAACAGCAACAGAAGGAAGGCTTTAAACACAACGTCTTACAAATGAAAGCTGCTCAACTGTCATTGTAAAAAATTATGGTACCTGCCTTTTAGCTGTACACATGAACTTCAAAGCTTATGGACAAGAAGCTCATTAATGGTGTTCACATATCCAGGTACCCAAGCACTCTGACAATAAAGATTTCATAACTCCTAGACACTCAATATTTGCAAATAGAACTTACAAGATGATAATGCAACTCACAGTAAACAAAATGTATAACAAACTTCTTTTGCTGATTTTCAACCTCCTCCAAACATCTGAAGCTTGTTTCTGTGCTGCACTCCTTGAAAGCATTCGTAGGTGAAGCTCTTCGCCTCCTTTAGTCCCTTCTTTCCAAGAACGAGATGACTAATGAATAGCGCCTGCCATCCTCAGTCTTTGAATTTAAAACTTATGTTAAACTACTGCAGAAAGTTTAGAAATAGTTTGGGAATGAGATTTCTCTTATAATGATCTCCTGGAAACTCATACTCTTCATAGGAAAACATCCTCAGCAAAGTGGAGCCAGCAGATTTGTCCTTTTCACTGAGGGGCAGCACTGTGCGTGAGCAGAACCCGCACTGATGCGGGAACCTTCACCAACTTGTTTACTACAAATTGGGCATGGGTGACATATCAGAAAAGTTTACGGAAAAATTTTTTCCCTAGGTCTAAGGAGATTATCCAGAAATAGAAGCTTCTGAAGTACTCTTGATAATGAGAGAATTTTATCAAATATGTTGATCAATTGATATAGTAATAACCACATCGACCCTTCTGTGGGAGGCAAATTAGACTCATTTTTGCCAATAAGGAAAAAACAGAGATTTTTAAAAATAGATTGAGAAACTAGAACCCAGGTCATCTCATATCTTTTCTACCATCCCTTCCATTATTTCATGCTGACACTTAAAATGTTGGTTTAAAAACTAACCCAAAAAAGCTTTCCTGTAGGTAAACAGGCTGGCTTCATTCTCCCAAATATCTTAGCAAATGATGTCCCAAATATCTTAGTTCTGCTCCCTCTGGGGAGGTGTGTATAGGGAAAATTTGATTAAAATTGAGTCATACAGACCACAGGAGCCTCTCACACCTATTTGTCTTACTCTGGAACATAACTCTCATTATCAGATTCTGGGTGGTCTTAAACCACCCACACGAAAACTACTGTGGAAAAATACAGTTTTGGGAAACAAATGCATCACGCATTAGAAATCTGAGGCTCACTCCAAGTAGGACAAAAATGGCATTAAGCATTTCACAATATACATATGTGTCAAATCATAACATTGTCCACTTTTGACCTCACAATATTATATCTCAATACAGCTGGAAAAAAAGGGGGGAACAGAAGTTAAAAAACTGAAAATACAAGTGAATGCCTGGATAGGAAATTAAAGTTTCATTGAAAATAAAATAGAGATAAATCACTTAAAAAAAAGGAGGGCTTGGGGCCAGCCCAGCAGCATAGTGGTTAAGTTCGGGTGCTCCAGGCCCAGGGTTCGCAGATTCATTTCCCGGGTGCAGACCTGCATACCCCTCATCGAGCCATGCTGTGGCAGCGTCACACATACAAAATAGAGGAAGACTGACGCAGCTGTTAGCTCAGCACAATCATCTTCCTCAAGCAAAGAAAGAAGATTGGCAACAGATGTTAGCTCAGGGCCAATCTTCCTCAGCAAAAAAATAATAAAATAAAAGGAGGGCTATTACGGCTATTGCTGCCTTTATATATTTCCCAAACTGAAATACAGTGCTTTCCAGAACTCTGAATGAGCCCAGGCCAGGGAGCCAAACTCACTACACACGAAATTGAGGAACAGAAGTCCTTGACTTTGGTTTATAATAGCAAGCTGCTGAAATCAAATTCTTTATGAGAAGTCAGTATGTTTTCTACCTTGGAGAATTAGCCTGTTGGAGGAAGTGTGAAATACTTTTTGGAATCTGATGGATTGAAAAAAAACACCACCATTCGAGTTAAATACGTGGTTGACCCTTGAAATCACGGAGAGGGTCATCTCCCAAGGACGTGCAGCTGTGGCCACCTCTTATTTTGTTTTGAAGATTAAAGTGCATTCACTCAATTTCACACATTTAGTGAATGCAACCGAAGAGAAAGTGCTTTTCAGAATCTGGAAAATATTATCTTCTAAAATGGGCTCAAAATATTATTTGCTATTTTTAATTACAGGGAGAAAACTGAAATGATTTACATTTTAACAATTCCTTTCCTGAATTCAGAATGTTTTATTTAGATTTACAAAAATTCTCTAATAATTATGAGATAAGACATCTTGGAAAGCTAACAAGAACCTTTCATTAATAAATTACATTGTGCAACTTGAATGTAACATTTTCTCATTCATTTTATATGTAATTAGAACTTTCTTTTCATAATAATTTGAGTTGAAAGTATCTTTATGCAGCTCATAACTACCTTGACAACTGTCTTTGAAAAGGAATTGATATCATTATACACCAATTTTATATACTAAACTGGTTCTAAAGTCTTACGTTCATATAGCTGTGATAATGGTGCTTATCAACCCCACATCCACCTCACCAACAACATAAGCAGAAAAAGGTAGAGAACGGGTTGGTTCTGATGTGATTTGGTATCAAGATGTTTCATCCCCTAGTCTTAGAATTTACATCAGAGAAATGCAGACAAGCTGGAGAATTAAGATGAGTGGTAATTCTGTTTACTGACCACGCAGTCAGTAAGCTGGCAGCACAGTCATTCTGTAACTCGGACGTCCCCTACAAGAGAGGTAGGGAGATGTGGTGATGGTAACGCAGCGAGTTTATCATCCAAACTGACTGACTTCAGCATCTTGGAATGGAAATGGGACTCAGAGCGAATTTTCAGAGTCCTAAGCCTTTGATTTTAGAAGTGCGTGGCAAGGACCCGGTGGGGACGATGGGATCAGCTGCTGAAGGAGTTGAGAGTGGTCCTCTCACCTGTATCAGGGCCTCCTTCCTGCTTCGTTCTCAGCCCCGAAGCTCTGTGGGCCCACGGTCCATTCCTGAGTCCTCCACTCGCCTACGCTAACTCTTAAGTTTTATTATTATCATGAAAGTTATAACAATCATGGGCTGGCTCAGAAGAACAAGGTCAGTAAGCGATCTTTCTCAGCTACAGAGGATGGCTTCTGTGTCTAATTTGTTTGTTTTCCCTCCCTTCACTTATTTCTTCTTAATTTCCTTTATTTTGAGAAAACCAACATTTTTTTTCTCCAAAGCCAACAATCATTTTCTGTATAGAACTCCCCATAAATTCGCTATAGAATTTTTTTGCAGTTAAAAAAAAAGTGCTGCAGGGGCCGGCCCGGTGGCACAGCGGTTAAGTTCACATGTTCCCCTTTGGTGGCCCAGGGTTCACCAGTTTGGATCCTGGGTGTGGACATGGCACTGCTTGGCAAGCCATGCTGTGGTAGGCATCCCACATATAAAGTATAGGAAGATGGGCGCGAATGTTAGCTCAGGGCCAGTCTTCCTCAGCAAAAAGAGGAGGATTGGCAGCAGATGTTAGCTCAGGGCTAATCTTCCTCAAAAAGAAAACCCCGCAGATATAGATCACTATATAACTTATGTACTGTTCTTAAAAGGAACACAGCTCCAGCCACACTCTGACTTCAGGCTGTTTCTGATATAATCAGACAAGGACACAACAGCCCATGGAAACGCAGGCCCACAGGAGCACATGCAGCAGGTCTCGGAGAGCTTCCCTCAGGCCCCAGGGCCCCTGATTTGGGGCAGGGAGGGAAAAGCTGTGAGAGCAACGCTGTCTGTGCAGGGCAGGGGCTTGTGGGGCTGGGAGCCTCGCCCCTGCTGTGACTCTGCCCTTTTATACTCAAAGCCGGCATAATTCTTCCACAAGGACGTATACTAACAATAGATGTGCCTACATTAAGGAAATATTTATAAACACTAAGGCAAACTCAGCAAAGACCACATCCTCGCCTGGAGGAGAGGACAGGGTCGCTGCCCAGGTATCCCAGGTGCTTCTCCACCTGCAGCCTGGCAGCCCATCCCACGGCCCCCTCCCTGCAGTCACCACCTCCCCAAAAACTGGTTTTAAACCCCTCTATCTGGAAGGTTCTTATGCTGCATTTGGTCTCATATCACAACTGACAATCAATTTCCAACCAAACTGATCAATCAGTTAAAGCAGAACAATCTAGTAAACAAGAGTGAAGGAGCGAAGAGGAGTGGCTTCAGGTCACCAAAATTCTCACTAACTTGACAGGGAATGAAGTGCACTGAAGTACTGGGCATAAGAATATCACAGGGAAAAACGACAGTGAGGAACTGTTTACAAGAGGTTCCCGCAACTACCTCACCCCTCCCAGTTAGGAACAGAGACAGGAGATGCGCTAAGTCCGTAGCTGGATTTACAAAGAAGACTAGAAGGATGCAACTGCCCTTTAGGCCCTGATAGATGAGCTGTTAGTTGAAAAAAAAAAAAGGCTCTTGAAATTTAATTTAAAATACATTCTCCTATAACATACAAGAAGTTATAAAAGATGAAAAAGCTTTCTCATCAGCTTGCCCCACATTTTTGGTGGGAGTTCCACTCCCTCTGGTCTTCCATAAGTCCACGCTACGTCCACTCTGACACCAGTCCTTGCCTTACCTGGGGGCAGGTCCGAGTGGTTAGGTTCACGATATCGCCACTCTCTTGATCTAGCTGGCTTCTAGAAGTTAGTGTATCCTGAGTCAGCACTGATTCTGTCAGTGAGCTGCTACGTCTAGACAAATCAGTAGTTTCTGTAAAGTTTTCATAATGGGCTTGAATTGGAACAGCTCCACCAACCAAATCCTGATTACTGTCGGAATCCAAAGATGACGAACTTTCATTTTCTGGACTGAGAGAATGAAAATCTTCTCCAGTGAGTTCAGGAAAAGCGTCACAAAAAGAGATGTCGTCACTACAAAGGGGATTTTGCATCAGAGGCCAGGCGTCCGAAAACTCGCCACAGACAGATCCGAAGAAAGTGGGCGTCGTTTCTGTCAATGGACCTGCGTTTCTGAACACACGTTCAAAAGGTCGTTAAGTGTCCCACGGGGAGGAAAAACACATCTACAAAGCAACGTTCCACCTACACTTTTAAGTTTTCTAGATGAAACAGCAATTTGTTAAAGCAGACTTGTAGCGCTTCCTTTGTTATAAACTTGCTTCAACACTACAAGTTAAATTACTCCGTTTACTTTGAAACTGAATTTCTACACCTACTTCTAATCAATATAGTTACACTTAATCCAATTTCTAAAATATGTAGTTTCCTGGGTCTTCACTGAGTTTCTTTGACTGATGCTCTACAATTCTGGGAGTACGTGACATGTTAAAAATTACTTACAGATGACAGAAGTGTCATAAATCACGAATATAAGACAAAAATAAAACTAATAAAGTGTAAAGAATAAAGAATGTTGCATGGGATATCAGTAACCCTGAGAGATTCACCTAATTCTTGCCAAAGATTTGCTTTCCTCCAATGTCCTGAGTGTTATTAATAATATCAAAAAGTGATGTTCTCATAGTTTCACATGAAAATTGAGGAGAATGCATATATGCACAAGGGAACGGGAAATTATATTGATTAAAAATACCCAGTTACCTGTCCTGAAGAGCGGCCTTGGAATGCACTCTACAGCCAGGAGCGGCCCGGTGGACGCTGCAGGCCTCGTCACGGCACAGGCATGGCATCAAGTGGGCAGGCCCTAGGAAAGCCACAGACGGGTGAAGCACACGGCTCTTCCCTGGGAACCTCCTCTTCAATACCACTTCAAAACTGCTCTTGAAAACTTAGCTATTCTCCTCTGGGGACTTGTTTTAGGAAAAGGAGTATGAGGTTTAATTTTTTCCCTTTCTTGTTATCTTAAAAAAAATGATGAACCACTTACATGAAGCACCTAGAAGAGTTAAAATCAGACGGAAAGAAGGTTGGATGGCGGCTGCCAGGGGCCGGGGGAGGGAGAGAATGGACACAGTTTCAGATTGATTGGGACGATGAAAAAGTTCTGGAGATGGACAGTGGCGATGGCTGCACAAGAATGAATGTACTTAATGCCACTGACCTGTACACTTAAAAATGGTTAAAATGGTAAATTTCATGTTGTGTGTATTTTGCTACACACAAAAAATAATGTTGGAACGTAATCATGCGCTCTGTGAGAGGACACGTGGAATGAGACTCATGTACTGGTAAAGAAGCAGAAAGAGCACGGCTTCCGGCGAGTGGTCTAGCAATACAGAACAAGAACAGAAAAATCTTCAAACCCTTTAACTCGATACACACACGCACATCCTCGTTTCTTTTGCCTGCTAGGAGTGTAACTTAGGGACTAACTAGGTATGTGCACACAGCTTTACACATCATTATGTTCACTGAAGCAGTACATATTTTTGACTACAAAGATAATACAAGTTTACTGAAGAAAAAACCTTAAAAAAGAAAGAGATATTAGATAAGAAATTTAAAAATAGATCTTCCTCAATCCTATAAACTGGAAACAAACACTGTCAACATTTGGTGAACAGCATTCCAGACTTCTCTCTCTATATACATGCACATGTAGCTCTGATTTATAAAAACCATAAACATACTAAAGTAGACAGACAAATACAAGGACACACATATATAGGGAGAAAAAGACTTGAAGAAATGATATATTTACATATATAAAAATATGTTTGTGTGTGTATCCAGAATTTTCATGAGGATTATCCCTTTACCTTTATAAGCAGGAAAAAAAACTACGAAACAAATATTTCCCTTTTTAAAAATGAATGTTAAGTATTGAGATGCAATTGGAAACCAGGCTTCATTAGGACGGACACCAGCACAGCTTCCCCCAAATCTCTCAAAGCAGGCCGCCATCTTGTGCCATCTGAATATATACCACTGTGATCATGGGGACGTGCCTGGATCCACTGGCAATTCACTCAACAAACATGTGATGCTCCCTGTGGAATTTCTCAAAATTATTTAAAAGCAAAAGGCATTGCCATTCCTTGTAGAAATGGCTGGTTCTAGGGCTCAAGGAGGGAAAGCAGAAGATGAGCCTAGAATTTCTTTTTGTGTCAGAAAGTAAGATAGTGCTAAAAGAATAATGAGGACAAGTCAAAACGATACATGAGCCAGCTTGAAGGGCCTTGCACTGGCCAAACCCAGGAAAATTGGAGCATCAAAATAAATAATGATAGCAAAGGGTCGTAACCCACTGAATGAGGTCCATGAGTCCACACTAATTAAAGTAAACAAATAAATAGGGAAGAAGGGGAAGTTCCTTTTTACCATAGAAAACCAACTAATAAATGTAGAGAGAATGATGGAATTAGAAAGCCAGAATTTGTTAGCTATCATCATCATGACTGATTGAGGATCAATCAGTCCATCAGGGGATGCTAAACTTCTGGGTGGAAGTTTGGAGAGTAATAGGGTATTTACATAGTCTTAAAGAGTCTCCCATAGGGTATTTATTAATTACAAAGAGAACAACAATAATTTCACAGCACAGAAATCTGGCAGACACCACCTTAACAAAGTGACACCACTTTAACCCAGGAATGGGACGGATGGACACGCTGTGCCGCGCATCAGGACACAACGTCATCTCTGTGTATTTCTGAATCTAGTCACAAGAAAACATCACACAAAGCCAAACTGAGGGTCATTCAAAAAAATTACTGGCCTGTGCTTGTAAAAAATACTAATGTCATGAAACAAAGAAAGATAATGGAGCTATTCCAGATTAAAAGAGAGTGAAGAGATCTGACAACTAAATGCAACTTTTATCTGGGATTTTCTTTTGCTACAAAGGACAGTACTGGGACAATTAAGAAAATCTGAATATACTCTTTAGATTATATAATAGCATTGACTTAATGTTAATTTCCTGATTTTAATAATCGTGCTGTTACATAAGAGAACGTTCTTGTTCTTAGGAAACAAACACCGAAGTATTGAGGGTAAAGGGACATCCTATCTGCAACCGACTTTTACATGGCAAGTGAAAAAAATATATATCTACACATCTCCATCATACTGAGAGAGAGAGAGAAATGATGAAGCAAATATAGAAAGGAGATAAAATGTTAATATTTGGGGAACCTGGGTAAAGGGTTTGTGGAAATTCTTTGTTCTATTCTTTCAACATTTTTCTAAGTCTGAAATTATGTTATAATACAAAGTTCAAAGAAAAATGGTGCTGCCATTAAGGAGGAAGTGATTGAAATCAAAAGCTATCCGGAACCTGGCATCAGCACGGGGCACTGTCTCCAGTTCTGTTAAAAGGACGTGCAACGAGGCCATCTACGCATTGAATCTTTCTTTTCAGATGGAAGTTAAGATGAGGCAGAGTATGCACAAAGCTGTATTTTATTATATTTAAAATTTGAGTTCATCTTTCAGAAATTATTCCTGCTCACTGATTCTAGTGGCAGTGTCACTGTATAAGATCTAGGAGACAACGCACTCGGGCGTTTTAAGGATCATGGTCACTGTCGGTAGCTCTCTAAGAGTCCATTATCTACGTAGGCAAAGGCAAAAAAAAGATCCACACACACCACCACAAGTCCCATATTTTATTCTTCACCCATTCCTAAACTAGAAGGGAGTAATGATCAATAGGAAAATAATGATGTTGAGAACGTCTTATTCCACGTATGAAATATTAAAAAATTGAATCCTGCAAATTCTTGCAAAGAAAGGTTGGATAGTTCCAAGAGGATAAGTCAATCTAACTGGGAAACATTTAACTTAAAACAAAGAACGGTTGTAAGAGACAAAACAGTGCTACGAGCACTGCTTCAAAGGTGCTAAGAGATGTGTGGAGTGAGGAGCGGGGAGGGAGCGAGGGCGGGCTTCCAGGAGGGCGACCCTGCCACGTGGGATCTGACTTTGCAGAGGAGGTGAGGTCGCTACAGTGGGGACAGGAGGGGGAAGTGAAAGTCTGTCTAGAAACCTTGTGTTGATGAATATAAATAACTGGCAAAGAAAGCTGGTATACCCTTTGCCTGTTTTTTCCCAAGCGAGAAACCAATGTCCATTTGAATTACTTCCCTAAACTTTCATTTCTGTCAATAATCCCAGAGGCAATTACGGTTTGTGGAAACCCTGTCACAGAGCTCCCTCCTGCCTCTTCTTTAAGAAATCCAAAAAAGACATGACGATAGACACACTAACGCCCAGTTTGAATCCACCAGACGAGAAAGGATACAAACTCCTACTCCACACAAGGTTGATATTATTTTAAATCAATTGACCCAAAGCAACAAAGGCAAATTTGCTTCAAAAGTTACCCAAGAGTTCTAGGATTTTTATGAGATGCTCCTTTTCTTTTTAATATTTAAGAGACTGAAAGCACCCAAACCATCAGGGGACAGTGGAGAAAAATTTAACAAGATTAGCTTTAACTAGAAAACTGAGCAGAGCAGCCCAGCTGTGGGACGGACAGGAGCAATTCTTCGCAGCTTCAGAGCTGTGACCCCCCGGTCCCCACATGGCCTCCTCACCGCTCCGCTTACCGCAGCTCTGGGCCGGGTCCCGGGGGCACTGGCAACAGGCTCTGGGAGCAGATTCGTTGAGCTGAGGTCTGTCAAAACATGACAGTTCAGAACCGTTGTACTGAATGTCTTGTGCTCTCAGAGACCCTAAATGAAGGGGGCAAGAATTCTGTCAGCGAAGACAATTTCCTCTACAAAGGGGTTCGTTAACATCACAATGCAGACCAGCACCATTCTAGTTTTTGTATTTTTAAAGAAAAAGAAGGCTATCATTCAATCTTCAAAACATTTCTTCTTACACAGAGGCACAAATAGGAAAAAATTTGTCAAGAAAGCTCAAAATGTAGAGTACTTATGTTGCCAGAGCTTACAACAATTTTTATTTTTGCCTAGTGGCAGGGGGACATCCCTGCCTTTCAATGTCCTTATAAAGTGGTGCCACCCCTCAGTGCCTCTTTGGGGCTAGCCGGCTGTGAGGTCCATTTTCATGGGCTCTTTGTCCCTTTAACAGCTCCTGGATTCTCCTCTTAGTCAAGTCTCTTGCTGAAGATTCGAATGACAATGATGATAAATGCACGTCACGAAAATGTAAGAAACAGAAAGACCTCAAAACTTACAGCTGGGCTTTTTCTCCATAAACTGCCTCTTACAATAGATGACGCAGAGAATGAGCAGGGCCAGCAGGACGGTGGCCAAGGCACTGCAGATGATGGCAGCCAGGGCTGTGTCCCTCGGGCTGGAGGCTGTGGACGGGATCTTCACGAGGTTGACCTTGCTGGTACCTGAAAACCAGCAATGGGATCAGCAGGCTCTCAACAACCCAGCAGACACAAGCGCTCACACCAAAGCTGCCTGCAGCATGGCCTTCACGCAGTGGAAATAAAACCCCAGAAACCCAGGGGAGGCACTTTAAGATGGCTCAGGCACTCCCTCCTCTTAGATTTCTTGACTATTACACCTCCACCCCGAACCCCCAAATGTGTGGATGTGCCTCCCCTCTGCTCCCACCACACTGAACACACAACCCTCAAGGCATTGTGCTGCGGGAATGTGCTTCCAGGGCCACTCGACCAGAACTGTTTGCGAGATGGAATTTGTCATCTTTCTCTCTGTCCCCCGGTAATCGGCACAGTGTTTGCCACATAGTAAACATATTTTGCTATTTGTTATTTAATAAATAGCAAAAAAAAAAAAAAAAACCCTTGCTATTTTTTGATATTTGTTATTTAATTGGAATTAGACTATCTACATTTTTAAGCAGACTGCACTCAGATATGCTTTTTTGGGCAACTTTTGGGAAAAACAAGAGGTTGGATCACTCACGACCTTACAGTAGGCCCACAATTTCTGAGACAGTAAGCATTTTTTAATGCCTTAGCTGTTAAACTGCTGAACAACATCTAAGTTTTGGAGAAAAATTAAGGCTGCAGTTATACTGTGGAGAGGCAGGCACAGTAATGTGTTAAGGAAGTTTCAAGAAAAAGATCCTGTTTCAGAGGGTGGTATTGCATCATGGTTAAGAGCAGAGATTCTGGAGTCCCACTGCCTGGGTCAACCTCTAGATGTGGGACCTGGAGCCAGCAACTTAATTTCTCTGAGTCTCACACCCACATCTGCTCAAATGGAGGTAACAATAGTTCCTGTCTCACCCGGCCCTTGAGGGGCTGAAATGAGTTATCACACAGGCCCTGCACTCCGTGCTACTGAGTCATGAGCTATTGGAATGATGATGATCGTCATTAGCACTTTAAGTATCTCTAGGGTACTGGGATGAACAAACTAATTTGGACCAGAAATCTACATTCAGTGGAGTCACATCACACTCTATTAACCTCAAAAGAGTTTGAGGGAGATTGAAAGCTACATAGAGGGCAGTCCTGCCTTCTCCTCCTGAGTCGCTGCCCTGGGCGCTGAGGGGGCCCTCGGGCCGCTCCCCTCAGGCGCGCTCAGCTCCTCAGCGCTGCCGCAGGCACTGCCCTCTCTGCTGAAGCTCCTCCAGACCACGCCTGCCCCACAGAAGCTATGTGTGCCTCTCGTGTAATTTTACGTTGTCTAGAAGCCACATTAAGAAAGGAAATAGAAACAAGTAAAGTCAATCTATTTTTCTTAACCCGATATGTCTTAAAATATTATCGTTTCAACATGTATTCAATATAAAAGTTATTACTGACTTATTCTGATTCTTTACTCGTACAAACATTTCAAAGTCAGGTATGATTTTACATGGACAGCACATCCCGATTTGGACTAACCATACTGCAAGTGCCCGTTAGCCGCTGCGGCTCACGGCTCTCGTAACAGACATCCAAGGCCAAAGACGAAAGGTTCGTGACGTCTGTGCAGCACAGCACCTAAACACAAGTCCCTCGTCTGGGAGCTTTCTCCTCTTCCCTGGCCGCATGTTCCCCAACCCCCTCCCCAACTGCACCCCATAAGGTTGCTTTCCACTCTATGACACTTGAGGTGAGAACCAGAGAGAAACTTTTGGGCTAATGTTATTGAATCATAAAAACAGGAGAGCAGGAATGATCATTTTGGAAGATTGAGTCTTGGTATTTTGAGGCCCAGTGATTCCAGGCCACACTGATAAAGGTTTTGTATTGCCACCTGAAGAGGCACGCAAGCCATGTGCCTGGGGATTGGATGAAGAGGGATCATAATCCACTCACACAGTTGAAAGGATATTTGTTTGTAAACATTTAACATTCACAAAAAGTATGTTATCACTTCTAGCTATATGGATATACCGTAATCATCAAATAGCACATATTAAATGTCCATCATACAGCAATTAACCGACATCCCTGACCTGTAGCAGTGGACAAATTCACAAAAGGAGGTATGAACACAGGCACAGCTGTACCAACACTGGCAAATAAGTAACTGAGGAGGAATTTATATTCTATGCAAGTAAAACAGTGGGCTACACTGGAGGGGAAGTGACCCGGGAAATGTGAGCATTATCTTTTTGGACCAAATGGTAAAGTTGTGGAAAACCACATCTCATGTTGTTTGTGAGAAAGGTAGTTTACTTCAGAGTGAGACCGGGTCCCTTAGCTTAAGCTTTCCATCAAAGAACCCAGCTGTGTTCAATATAGGGCTTTAGCAAAACTGGCATCAAAATGAGACATAACATATGATTTGAGCTGAAGATCTCAAAGCTCCTAACTCTGCTGTAACTATTAAGTTAAACTCGTCAATTAACATAGTATTGGGTATTCAGAAAAAGCCTACCAAGATTTCAGGTTACAGGAGATTATAGGTTATAGGGATTTCAGGTTAAAGGAGGATCATGATTTGAGCGCTTTAAGTTCTTATTGTTTAAAATCTTCCTAAAATGTATTAGTCAACTTACTTGCCTTCATATAAAAGGAACTATTTCTAACTAGTAAATGAGGTAAAATGCCCCCAAATGAGGACTATGTTTTTAATTTGGTGGTTTGTGACTCAGGATTTATTTTGCCCAAGCCAATCACAAAAGTCTTGTTAACACATATCTCTCCAAGGTAGGGTACTGATACTGTAATGTCAACGATGATGAGTTGCCATAGCAACAGCAATTCTAAAGGAAAGTACATCCCAAAAGCCCATTCTCTATACATTTTCCAGGCAGTAGCATCTGAAGATAAACAAGAAAAATACGTTTACCTCCCACTTTTTGACACCTAAATAAGAAAAGGTATCTTGTTAACTCAAGCATCCCCTCAGAGAGTCCCCATGGGAAGTAGGGCTCTGGAAACCATGTTCTTTTTTTTTTTTTTTTAAAGATTTTATTTTCCCTTTTTCTCCCCAAAGCCCCCCAGTACATAGTTGTATATTTTAGTTGTGGGTCCTTCTAGTCGTGGCAGGTGGGACGCCACCTCAACGTGGCCTAACGAGCGGTGCCGTGTCTGCGCCCAGGATCCGAACTAGTGAATCCCTGGGCCGCCAAAGCAGAGCGTGCAAACTTAACCACCCGGCCACGGGGCTGGCCCCTGGAAACCACATTCTTGATTCTTGTTTATATGGACAGGTTAATGACAACACTTACAGCAAGCATCATCTTTTATAACAAATGGGTTTATCATTCTGAAGTTAATTGTCATAAACAGCAATGCAGACACAAATATAGACGCTATGGGGGAGCGGGCTGCATATTACTGGATTTTAGAACCACCTCAGAAACTCATTCACATAAGCTGCTAATAACAGCCTATTTTCTTATAATTCTTTTGACTTGAGTAGTAAAAAAAAAAGGGGGGAGGTACTGGCTGTGTGAGGTGGCTTCTATCCTACTAAGTTCTGGTCAGTTGAGATGAGGATGAGAATTCCTCAGAAAAGGATTTATCTACTACAAACTATAAAGTATTGTTTTGCTAACCTGTGCCCATGGCAATGATATTGAGATTAAAGATTCTTTCCACTCACTTGCCTGGACTAAACTCCCTGTCCACAGCTCACCAAGAACACTGAATGCCTGTAAGGAACCATACCTCACTAGGATTCTGACAGCACTTCTGAAGGACTGGGAACGAGAGTATCCACATTCTTTGGGAAGTTTTAATTTTTCTGGAAAACAAAGGCATCCCTTACCTTAATCAATCAAGTTATGAAATTCCACTACAATCTTAGCACTACCCTTTGGCAATTACTTCACAGTGAGAACTGCTTTCCTGGCTTCAAGTTTACAATACATTACATGGGTTCAATTTCTATTATACATTTCCTTAGGAGTTCAGCTCAACTGAACAATTACGCACTGAGTATCTACTATGAATGAGACATCCTACAAGGCATTATGACATTGAACGAGAATCTGAATAGATGAAAAGAAAACAGAGGTCACCAGCAGAGTCTGGTTGCATAAAGTCTACGTTCACCGTCTGTGGAGTGTGACAGAGGAGCACAAATCCCAACTGTAGAGACACTCTCCTCACATGTCAGCCCTCCGAAGAGCTTCGGAGAGGGGCTGGAGAGATGCCCATATTGGGGACATTTATGTTACTGGACTCTTGGACTAGACATGGAAAAGTCTGAGAAGGAACTCATCTGCGGGCCACAGAGTTGACTGAGGTGTGAGCACTTGCTTCTGGGACCTTCCATGGGCTTTCACACACATGGACATTGCTAACACACCTTCAGTGACTTCACCCTCCTCACAAAGGGCAAGGTGGTGAAATTTCACTGACAACCCTCCTTTTACAGATGAGAAAACCAAGATGTTGAGTAACTGGCTCAAGGTTACACAGCAAAGCGGGGCCGGCCTGAGAACTGGAATCAGGCCTGTGGATCCTTTCCTGTGGACCACACTGCTCCATGGACGCATGCAGCTTCTGAGAGAGGGGACATTCTGCCAGGCAACTAACGGTAAGCAAGCTTAGCTCCTGTCTGTAGAGGTGAAGGCCACATTCACTCATGTACGGAGAAACCAGCCAGGCCGCAGAGAGGTCATGGACTTTTTCAACAGCAGACCCGTCCAAGTGCCCATGGAAGCTCGTTCCACACGAGAGCATCTGCCCCAAGAGAAAATGTCACTGCCTCCCGCCTCAGTGTGGGCCTTGGTGTTGCATGGTGAGCCAGCGTGCCAGCAGTGGCTACTCTGAGCAATGACTGAGGGTCGCTGAGGCAAGGAGGAGAGGAAACTGATGGAGGTGACTGAACCTGGAAAGGCCCGGATTAGAGAGAGATGGAGCCGTGCAGACGGCTGCTGGCAGTGTCAGCCTGTGCACGCTCGGCCTGGGTGCCAGGCCCACCTCCTCAGTGTAACAGAACTCTGCTTTCCATTGATCTCCCTACTTGTTTAACCACTCCAACTTCCTAGCAGGCTATGTTTAAAAACCTGCTAAACAAAAGATCCTTCTTCTCCAAGTAAACTCCTAACAAAGGGCCCTGTTCAAGGAGGCCTGGCTTGGGAGGAAGGAACTGGCCTCCCAAATCTGGCTTTTACCAGAAGACCACCTCTCTGGATCTCAGTTTCCTCACAAGGAAGATTAAGTAGCTCATTATGCAGACACCAAGATCCACCACGAGGGGCCACTGAAAACTTCTCTCAGGGCAGACGAGTTTGTGCAGAATGAGCTTCCATGCGCCCTTGCAACGGGTCTGCTGCTGGAAGTCCCAGGACCTCTCTGTGGCCTGGCCGGTTCCTCCCTCCAGAAACGAGTGTGGCCTTTACATTAAAGAGCAAGATTAAGCAGGATGCTGTATGTTTCTCCTCTGAAATTTCTATTTCCAGTCTGAGCTTCTTTCCTGAACTCCAGATTCACAAATCCAGCAGCCTCCTGAACATTTCCTCTTGGATAGAGATGTAGGGATCTTAAACTCAACATATTCACAAAATGAGCTTTCCATTACAACCATGACCCACCCTCTTTCCCCTCAAAAGCCCCCCTGCTCCTCCCACAGATCTTCCCTACCTGTCACTGCCTCTGTCTGCAAGGCTCCTCCCTGGGCTGCTGCATGGATGATTGTTGTATGTTCTTCCTCAAATGTCACCTACTCAGTGAGGCTCCCCACCAAACTCCTTAAGAATGCAGTCTCTCCTGCAGCTTTGTAGCCCCATCCCTGCTCTCTTCCTCCCTAGCACTAACCGCCGTCTGACGTTTTACACATTTAACTTGTCCGCTTCACTCTCATTCTCCCCTGCAGCGGGAGTAAGAGAACCCATCCTGCTTCCCCAGACACACCTGTCTGGCTTGTGTGTAAGATGCACCCAGCAAGAGGCCACATTTCCCAGCCTCCTTTGCAGTGAGGTGTGAGAGTACGTCCACATTAGAAGGCAGTGCGGCATCAGGGGAGGAGCAGAAGTGATGTGTGCAGCATCCGGGTCATCTCCAATTTAGGGACAAACGGCTTGCCCTAGATTTCCCCTCCACTGTGGGCTGGGGCGCTGGATATAGCAGCAGCCCAGTCTCGATCCTACAGATAAGGAAGATATCTAAAGGCTGGCAAAGCAATGGGGACAAGAGGTCAGGCATCTGAATGACATCCTGCAGGCTGGACATCCTCCACCAGGCTAAACTGGCTGGACTGCTAGAGAACGGAGAGAGAAACTTCTATCTTACTTAGGCTGCAATATTTTGGGGTCTCCTTGTTATAGCAACTTAGCCTTTACCCTAACCAATGACATCCCTCACTAAAATATGGCGTCCATAAGGACAGGGAGTGTTGTCAGTTTTGTTCACTACTGCATTTATAATACCTACAAGAGTTCCTGGCACACAGCTGGTGCCCGATAAATATTTGATAAATGGTGGTATGAATGAATGTTTGTGAAAGAAACTGGAAAACATGAAGTATTCCAAAAAGTTTACTCAATGCGGAATTGTCTAGTCAAAAAGATGAGATTATGCCAACAATACGTTTGTCTCACCTCCTTTCATCTCTGCCCATGGAGCTGATGTGAACACTGCAGTGCAGATGAAAACAGCTGGGGGCAACTAACAATGCTGTTTGAGTGCACTGACTGTATGTAACGTGATCTGACTATGGGTGAAAGAGCAAGGGTTGCCCAGATTTATCAATGTAAATAAATTGGGCAACCATTTTATTGGTTGAAGATTACTGAATATAACCTCAAAATGGATATGAAACAAAAATTTAGCCTTCTGCAGTCAATTTTAAGTAGCACCCCATGGACTCGTCACAGAGATCTTATTTTAGTTACCACATGCCAAATATAATCTTAGTTAACAATACACATGCATTGAGGATTGATTCTTAACGAATTACCAAAGAAGCCTGAAAAGGAGAGGACTTCTGGGAGGCCAGCCACATCTTCCAACAAAAGCTGCTTTGGTGTCAATTTCAGCAGCTAATTATTAGGCGAATTGGATTCAGGGAACAATTAAACATTCCTACGGTTTTATCAAATTAGGCATCCTAATCTTACATTTTTACTTACCCTCTCCCCCTAAAACTGTTCAGAAGTATGGATAAAATGACATGAGACTCTAGAGAATTGTTAACGACAGGAGCCCATAATTATTTTTTTCTAGAAAGTTACCCAAATTATCATCAATGCCATCACAGCTACCATACACCAAATGCCTACAGCGAGCTAGCTCCTACTTACTCACTTTAGAAATGTTATAATAATCCCTCACAGTAAGGGTTTTATAGATGAAGAGGTCTCTACATATCTATAAAGAGATTTTTTGGGGCCAGCCCTGGTGGCCTAGTGGTTAAGTTCAGCGAGCTCTGCTCTGGCAGCCCTGGCTCGGTTCCTGGGCACAGACCTACACCACTAGTCTATCAGTGGCCATGCTGTGATGGCAGCTCACATGCAGAATAGAGGAAGACTGGCAACAGATGTTAACTCAGGGCAAATCTTCCTCAGCAAAAAAAATATATATATATATTTACATATTTATGAATATATATATTTCAAACAACCATCAGGTGGTTTGATCAAGATTTATGCCTGGTTTGTCTTATTCTAAAACTTACGCTCTTTCCAACCATTTAGACCAAAAAATATACTATAGTGTGAAGGATTATTGGTTCAAATTTTGTACAGACCAGTAAATTCTAGTTAATCAGCTAATATATACAATATAACTTGACCTGATATAAAACAAATGTAGCTTCACAAATTCAACCTGTCTCACCCCCAAGATTAAAGAGGCCATTGCATTTTATTGCAGTGAAAAATAACATGACTTTTTAAATTTAACTTTTAAATGTTATTAAGGTCTATATGGTATAATCAGATGAGTATCAAATAAATATAGTCAGGAAGAACAAGTTGTGAACGAACTACGCTTGCTGTCTGGGCTTCCATTTTCAAGATTTCACCAATGGCTTGTGTTTTCATCAGAGTTTAGTACATGAAAATACTACATCAGGTTTCCTGCTGTATGATATGTCGCTATGGAAACTCCAACTTAATTGGAAATGTGAGCATCTTCACTTGTTGATGACCATGTTTTGGTACATGAAATTCAATTAACAATTAGTTCTGGAATATCAGCATATAATTTAGACATTTTCTAATAATTTTTACCAAAATATTTTATCTCTGACTTTTACATTTGTTTCAAGTAAACTATAATTCAATCCAGTGCTTTCTGTGCTCTTCCACCATCACCACTACCAACCAAAACCCATGTCAAATAATGGTTTAGCAAAAATTAAAACCTGATGAATCTATTTCTAGCCATGTGCTTAAAAAGAAAAAATTATTAACAAAGAGCTCTTTGCAATCTTAACTGAGGTAAGAATATAGCTCTGGAGTGTAAGCTTTATCTTGTTAATCTAAACTGGTTAAACAAAAATATCTATGGTAACACTCAACATATGAATTCCAGATGTACCACAAAAGAGCCTGCCAATAAACAAAATAGCTGGATTTTTTATCCACTTTCTACCAAGCACTCGGACACTGGATAAACGTCAGAGAGTGAACCTTCATCATTTACTTGTTTCTCATTTTAGACTTTCGTCTTAGAACTATGTGGTTTGTTTTTCAACAACGGATAGAAATATTACTCCAAAATGAGCTTTTTCTGTTTGTACTTACATACATGTATATATTTACTTATTTTTTTTAAAACTGGACTGATTTTTTTACTGTGGTAAAATATACATAACATAAAATTTACCACTAGTGACATTAAGCACATTCGCAATGTTGTACAACCATCACTACTAATTCCAGAACATTTTCATCACCCGAAAAGGAAACTGCATGCCCATTAGGCAGTCACTCCCCATTTCCCCTCCCCTCACTTCCTGGCAAGCACTAATCTGCTTTCTGTCTCTACAGATTTGCCTATTCTGGATGTTTCTTTCTTTCTTTTTTTTTTAAAGATTTTATTTTTCCTTTTTCTCCCAAATTCCCCTGGTACATAGTTGTGTATTTTTAGTTGTGGGTCCTTCTAATTGTGGCATGTGGGACGCTGCCTCAGCATGGCTTGTGAGCCGCGCCATGTCCGTGCCCAGGATTCGAACTGGTGAAACACTGGGCCGCTGAAGCAGAGCATGTGAACTTAACTACTCGGCCATGGGGCCGGCCCCCCTGGATATTTCTTATAAATAGAATCATACAATATTATGTGGCTTTTTGTGTCTAGGTTTTATCACTTAGTGTATTTTCATGGTTCAACCATGCTATAGCATGTATCAGAACTTCATTCTCTTTTATGGCTGAATAACATTCCATTGTATGGATATATTACATTGTGCTCATCCATTCATCAGATGATGGACACCTGGGTAGTCTCCACCTTTTGGCTATTGTGAATAACGCTCTATGAACATTCACATACAAGCTTTTTCCATATATTTTTAGATTTTTCACAAAGATACGTAGCAACTGTTACATATGCTATCAAAAGATACATTATTGTTATTACACTAAAGCATTAAGCTAATAAGTCAGGAAATAAAAATATTTCCTTAGCAAGACGTAAGGGAAGAGTGGAGGGAGAGGATGCCAGAGAAGCTGGTCAGGGCCAGTTCATGTAGGGACTTAGAAGCTGTAGTGAGGAGTCTGGATTTCATTCTAATAACAATAGGATGTATTCAACAATGGCAGAATACACATTCTTCTCAAGTACACATGGAATATTCTCCAGGATAGACCATATGTTAGGTCACAAAAAAGTTTCAATAAATTTAAAGTGACTGAAATCATACAAAGCGTCTTTTCCAATCACAATGGAATGAAACTAGAAATCAATAACAGAAGGAGAACTGGAAAATTCACAAATATGCAGAAATTAAACAATATATTCTTAAGTAACTAATAGGTCAAACAAGGAATCTCAAAGGAAATTCTTTGAGATGAATGAAAATAAAAACATAACATATCAAAACCTTTGGGATACAGCAAAAGCACTGCTTAGAGGAAAATTTATAGCAGTAAATGTCTACATTGAAAAAGAACATCTAAAGTCAATAATCTAACTTTCAACTTTAAGACATTAGTAAAACAAGAGCAAACTAAACCAAAAGCTAGGAAATACTAAAGAGTAGAGCAGAGACAAATGAAATAGAGAATAGAAAAACAATACAGAGAACCAATAAAACCAAAAGCTGGTTCTTTGAAAAGATCAACAAAGTTGACAAAACTTCATCCTGACCAAAAAAAAAAAAAAGGGATTATTCAAATTATTAAAATCAGAAATGAAAGAGAGGACATTGCTACTGACTTTACAGAAATAAAAAGGATTCTAAGAGAATACTATGAATAATTGTATACCAAGAAATCCGATAAACTAGATGAAATGTACAAATTCTTAGAAATACATAAACCAACAAAACTAACACAAGGAGATATAGAAAATTAAAATAGATCTATCATAAGTAAGGAGATGGAATCAGTAATCAAAAACCTCCCAACAAAGAAAAGCCCAGGACCAGACAGCTTCACTGGTGAATTCTACCAAATATTTAAGAATTTATACCAGTCCTTCTCAAACTCTTTCAAAATGGCCTACATTTCTTTTGGTTTAGTTTGCTCTTGTTTTACTAATGTCTTAAAGTTGAAAGTTAGATTATTGACTTTAGATGTTCTTTTTCAATGTAGACATTTACTGCTATAAATTTTCCTCTAAGCAGTTTATTTCTGGATTCTCAATGCTATTCCATTGCTCTATATGTCTATCCTTATTCTAGTACCATACTTTTCTGATTACTGTAGCATTTATAGTTTTAAAGTTGGGAAATGTGAGTCCTCCAACTTTCTTCTTCTTTTTCAAGATTGTTTTGGCTATTCAGGGTTCCTTGAAATTCCGTATGAATTTTAGGATGGGTTTTATTGTTTCTACAAAGAAAGCCGTTGGGCTTTTGATAGAGATTGCATCAAATCGTGCGTATCACTTTGGGAAGTATCGTCATCTTAACCATGGTGAGTCTTCCAGTCTATGAACATGGGATGTCTTTCCATTTATTTTGATCTTCTTTAATTTCTTTCAACAATGTTTTACAGTTTTTAGTGTATAATTTTTGCACCTCCTTACATAAATTTATTGGTAAGTATTTTAGTCGTCTTGATACTGTAAATGGAATTCTTTTCTTAGTTACCTTTTTGCACTGTTCATTGCGAGTGTATAGAAATGCAGCTGATTTTTGTGTGTTCATTTTGTATTCTAAAACTTTACTGAAATAGTTTATTAGTTCTAACAGGTTTTTTTGTGGAATCTTTAGGAGTTTCTACATATAAAATCAGGTCATCTTGAACAAAGGTAATTTTGCTTGTTCTTTTCCAATTTGGATGCCTTTTATTTGTTTTTCTTGCCTAAGTGCTCTGATGATGACTTCTAGCACTGTCGAATGGAAGTGGTGAAGGTGGGCATCCTTGTCTTCTTCCTGATGTTAGCGGAACAGTGTTCAGTCTTTTACCATTGAATATGATGTTAGTTGTGAGTTTTTCATGTATGACCTTTATCATGTTGAGGAAGTTCCCTTTTCTTGCTAATTTATTGAGTGTTTTTATCATGAAAGGTGTTGGATTTTGTTAAGTGCTTTTTCAGCATAATGGAGATACCCGTGTGTTTTTCCCCTTTCATTTTATTATTGTGTACCATAATTGATTGATTTTCACATGATTAATCATCATTGCCTTCCTGGAATGAATCCCTTGGTCATGGTGTGTAATCTTTTAATATGTGCTGAATTAGATTTGCTACTGTTTTGTTGAGGATTTTTGCATCTATATTTATCAGGGATCTGATAATCTGTAGTTTTCTTTCCTTGTAGGGCATTTATCTGGCTTTAGTATCAGGTACTGTTGGCCTCATGGAATGAATTAGGAAGTGTTCTCCCCTCTTCATTTTTTTGAAAGAGTTTGAGAAGGACTGGTGTAAATTCTTAAATATTTGGTAGAATTCACCAGTGAAGCTGTCTGGTCCTGGGCTTTTCTTTGTTGGGAGGTTTTTGATTACTGATTCCATCTCCTTACTTATGATAGATCTATTTTAATTTTCTATATCTCCTTGTGTTAGTTTTGTTGGTTTATGTATTTCTAAGAATTTGTACATTTCATCTAAACATCTATGGTCAAGTGATTTTTGACAAGGGTGCCAAGACCATTCAATGGGGAAAGAACAGTCTTTCCAACAAATGGTGCTGAGAAAACTGGATATCCACATGCAAAAGAATGAAGCTGGATACTATCTTATACCATATTAAAAATTAACTAAAAATTGATCAAAGCCTTACATTTAAGAGTGAAAGCTATAAAATTCTTAGAAGAAAAGCATACAGGAAAATCGTCACTGGATTTTGCAATGGTTCCTTAAATATATACCAAAAGCACAGGCAGCAAAAGAAAAAACAGATAAATTTGGCTTTATCAATATTAAAAACTTTTGTACTTCAAAGGATACCATCAAGGACATGAAATGACAACCAACAGAATGGGAGAAAATATTTGCAAATCATATATCTGGTGTGTGTTTAATATCTAGAATATAAAAAGAACTCCTACAACCCAACAACAAAAAGGCAAACACTCCAATTACAAAATGGGCAAAACACTCGAATAGACATTTCTCCAAAGAACACAGAAATAAGGCCAATAAGCACAGGAAAAGATATTCAACATCATTAGTCATTAGAGAAATGCAAATAAAAACCACGAGATACCACCTTCACATCTACTAGGATGACTATAACAATAATTAAAAAAACAGAAAAGAAATGTTGGCAAAGATGTGAAGAAACTGCAACCCTTGCACGTCACTGGTGGGAATGGAAAGTGGTGCAACTGCTGGAGCATATAATTTGGCAGCTCCTCCAAAAGTTAAACAGAATTACCTCACGATCTCCCAATTTCACTCCTGGGTATACACCCAAAAGAATAGAAAAGAGGGACTCAAACAGGTACTTGTACACCAATGTTCATAGCACCATTACTCACAATAGCCAAAAGGTGGAAACATCCCAATCATCCATCAACAGATGACTTGATAGCAAAAATGTGGAATATACACATACAATGGAATATTATTCAGCCTTAAAAAGGAATAAAATTGGATACATTTTACAACGTGGATGAATCTTGAAAACATTATGCTAAGTGAAATAAGCCAGACACAAAAGGACAAATATTGATATAATTCCACTCCTCTGAAATATCTAGAACACCCAAGTTCATAGAGACAGACAGTAGATTAGAAGTTACTAGGGGTGGGGATGAGAGGAGGACAGGACGTTCTTGCCTAGTCGTCCCAGAATTCCTGTTTGGAGTGACGACAGGCTTCTAGAAGTAGATGTGGTGATGGCTGCACAACACTGTGGATGCAATTAATGCCACTGTATTGTACAGTTAAAAAGGGCAAATTTTATGTTATATATATTTTATCACAACAAAAAACACTATCGGAAACTGGTTGGAGGGTCAACAATGATGCCTGGGATTTTGGAGTAAACCACTGGGAAAATTATGGTGCCATTGACTAATTTTTTGAGAGAGTGAAAGCTGGAGGGACAGTGGATTTGGTGGGGGTGAGAAAGCAAGGAATAAAAAATTCTGCTTTGAAATCTGAAGTCCGAAATACTTATTATCTACCCATGTGGAGCTGTTGAGTTGGCAGCTGAAGATACAGTAGTCCCCCCTTATCCATGGTTTCACTTTCTGAGGTTTCAGTTACCCATGGTCAATCTTGGTCCAAAAATACTAGATGGAAAATTCCAGAAATAAACAATTTGTAAGTTTTAAATTGTGGGCCATTCTGAGTAGCATTATGAAATATCACGCTGGCTGGCTCCGGCCCACCGGGGACGTGAATCACCCCTTTGTCCAGTGTATCTATGCTGTATACATACTATTCTGGGTTTCAGGCATCCACAGGGGGTCTTGGAATGTATACCCCACGGATAAGGGGGTGTACATTCTGCCTGTAAGAACAGGCAGAAGACAGATTGTCACTGGAGATAGAAATTTGAAAACCATGAGTGCATAGATAATACCCAAAGCCAAGGGACCATTAAAATCCCTTACATGTTTAATGTAAACACTAGGGCCGAGGACAGAATCCAGCTACACTTTGAAATTAGGAAAGTGATAGAAGCAGAGGAGCCAGCTGTCAGATAAGAAGAAAACAAGCAGGAATGGTGTCAAGGAAGCCTGGAAAAGAATGCATTTCAAGAAAGAAGTAGTAAACCGAAGCTTAATGAGATGAATTCTTCTGATTCTTAAATAATTAGGTATTTTAGGATATTTTACTTTGGAGATTAGTTATAAAAAGCAAATTTCAACATTCTGGAGGAAAGTTAAATAGATTTGTGAATTTTCTTTTTCTTTTTTTGGGGGGAGGAGGATTGGCCTTGAGCTAACATCTGTTGTCAATCTTGCTTGAGGAAGATTGTCCCTGAGCTAACATCTGTGGCAATCTTCCTCTATTTTGTATGTGGGACGCCACCACAGCATGGCTTGATGAGTGGTGTGTAGGTCCACACCCAGGATCCAAACCTGCAAACTCCCGGCTACTGAGGCTAAATGCGCGAACTTAACCACTATGCCACCAGGCTGGCCCCTAGATTTGTGATTTTTAAAAAATTAATGACCTTGCTCATTGTAGATGCCTACAAATTTACTGTTGAATGAATCTTTGAATTAAAATGGAACCAAAATGTGATGCTACAAAGTCAAATAAGAGCAGCAAAGCTCAGTGGAAGTTTCTAAGAAACAGTAACTATGACTTAAGCAAGCTTCCATTACTTAACGCAAGATTATTTAAATTAAGAATAGTTTTCGATGAATGATAGAAAGATGAGACTAGGATTTGCATCTTTTTCCTAAGGAGTCATTGTGATCTTACTTTTGAAGCTTCCCCCAAATAAATACATTATTTTTTGGCTTGCCATCCCTGTTTACCAGCATCTGAGACCAGGAACCACTGGCTAGACTGTCCTCTAACATCTGTATCTGGGACAGCCAGCTGTGCACATGGAGAACCCAAAGTTCATCATGTCAGACCGGTTTTCAAACAGCTCTGAGGGCTGAGTTTCCAAGTTAGTGCCCTACACTGATTTTATTGATTTTCCTTTTTGAACTGAGAGCACATTGAAAACAGTACAGCTATGCCAGCATTCCTCTTTGCTGAGCAATGCTGTAACATTTGTTTATAAATACAAACTTCTGAGCTTGATTCCTTCTCTTAACTTCCCTTCTGGGCATTGCTCTAATTACCAGTCCTTTCACAATGTACAAGCAGGGGAATCAAGGCAGAGCCCCAAGGTGGCCCCGAGCTCGCTTCTTTTAATACGAATAGAGATGATTCACAAATATGGTTTTATTATAAACAGAATCCATCCCTAAGAAGTAAACTTTTATATCTTTATTTCCCACTTGGTCAAGTTCTATCTAAGGGCCACTGAGTGGAAACTAAGCGAAATATGAAAGCTGAAAGGATATCCTTGGAACTAAGGAATCCATAGGATTTGCAATGTCACTGACAGGCTCTCCGGCTGCGGCATTATGGGATGGAGGTTATTCGGGTTATTTAGAGCAGCCCAGGAGACCCTGAGCTCCCTGTGGAGGTCTTTGAGCCCTCTCTCCATCCAGCAATTCTGACTTGATCAATTTCTGTTTTCCTCTGAGCTGCCTGCCCGTCACTGTCTTACTGCCACTGTCAGCCTGCTACCATGTTTACCGAGAGGAAACCATGAAGAAATGTGAAATGTCCTTCTTGAAACTGGGGGATGGGGGTAGGGAGGGCGAATAATGTTATGTCCATTCTTAAATTTAAAGCACTTAGGAGTGTCCTTCACACTTATGTCTATTTTCGTATTCTTATATGAAGTCATTTAAATAATAATTTCCTTTAAATTGTTAATAAATACTACTTTCTATTACAACACATTTAAAAAGATACGATTATAGCCAATATTCTAAAATGGTTCCAATTATTCCAGTTATCTTTTGAGTTATAGAAAGGTCCAAATCTTGCAATTAAAACATTAATTACATGAATCAAAGTCCTTTATTGCATTCTAGAAAGCTTTTACCGAAACATTTTGCTAAATTTCTTATACCAGAAGAGGTTTGTAATTAGAAAAGTGGAAACTTCTTTAAATAACAGGTCTATCAGTTCTTCACTCTTATCAGTTCTTATCTGCAACTTTATCTCTGCTCTTAGAAAATATTAACTGAAGTCAGTGGTTTAATCATCTTAAAGAGAAATAAGTTAATCGACTGCTAATACTTTGGTAGTGACAAAACACTAATACGAATCAAAGGGTTAAAGATATGAATGCAATATCAATATTTTAATTATATAGCATAGTCGCTTTTAATTAGACCCACTCATGAAGCGGAAAATAGTATCAATGATGTCCAGATAAGTTAATATACACAGTAACTGAATTAAGCAGATTCTGGTGGTAAAGAGCTCACATTTGTGGAGCATATTCAAGTTGTGTTTATATGAACTCGATTTTACTAAATGAGAATTAAAATAGCAAACACACACTCCGAAGGCCTGCCCTGCTCTTTTCGCTGGGCCTCTGCTGTAGGCACATATGCTGGAACTGGGGGCCTGCTTGCTGATCAGTAAAGCACTTTGCTTCTGAAGGATCACAGACTAAATCTTAAAAAAGGGGAAGACAGAAGCCTCCCCGCACTGGTCCATGCACGATACACGTACATCAGCAGGCCTTCATCCTTTCTTCCTTCCCTCTTTTCCTGGCTTTAAAACTGACTGTAAAATGCTACACATTCTAATGGTTAATACCTTGGTAGCCAACAGTTTAGCTTCAAACTCGGCTTTGCCACTTACTGGCTGTGTTACCAGTGGCAAATGACGATCTCTCGAGTCAACTTCCTTTTTGGCAGAATCAGGAAATAACAATACCCACTTCATAGGATTTAACTCACATAAAGGGTTAGCACGTACCTCACACACAGTAAAGCTTCTGTAAGTGTGAGCCACACTTTCTCCTATGATTATTCGGAATTAGATATTATATTATAATTATTATGTCGGAATCTGGATTGTCTTTTAACTCAATTGAAAGCACCCACAAAGCAGGCAGGCCATTGAATAAACTGACGGAATGAGCTGCCTGCAACTGTGTTCACACGTGTCCACCTAGCATCCCTAAAGCACTGGAAAGTTCAGAAGGAAAATAACAATAAAAACAAACCACAATAGTTCTCTCCAGAGGTTTAGACTCATTTGTTACAAAACACAAAGTTACTACTTCTTTTATCTAAGTATCTCAAAGGGTCTCATCAGATCTCCTAACTGGTAACATTAAGCAACATTATGTAACAATAAGCAACAATTAGCCCAAGAACTAAACCTCCAAGAATACTGTGAATGAAACATTAAAACTATTACTAAGAAAACTCTTTAGAAAAAAAAAAAACTTTGAAAGGCTAATAAGAAGAGTTTCAATTATCTGTCACTGACAGAGAAGGCTCTGAGAATACAGAGCTGAGGCACGCAGGCCAACACTTGAAGAAAGCGCCGTGGTTCACGGTCTTACTCAAGGGGTGTGGAAGACGGGCCATGGACCTGCACTCACTCTGCCTTCAACACCTTTGCAGAGACTTCTGAATGGATGACATGCAAGCTGATAGTACCACAACTGAGCATAATTTTTTGTGCAAGATTTCCACATCTTTTTCAAAGACTTTTATTAAGTATTGTTGATATAGGTATTTTGGAGTGAATGAACTAAAACAATATGATTCTTTCTTCCCTAGCCCCTTGAACACTAAAACCATGATTTGGACTCATTAATTAACTGCATAGTAACAAATAAACAGAAACACAAACAAGCTTTAAACAAAAATAATATTACATATTTAAATTACATGCAAAATGGGATACTGAAGGGAAAGGAATTAATAGAAATGACAGTCTGAAAGGAAGACACAGAGAAGAAATCTCTATTTTCTCACATATGTATTTGTTTGGTGTTACTGCCAATATTTAAATGGTCTTCCTTTACTGCAAAATTATGGCAGAAAAAAGGACCAGTTACATGGACATGTGATATCTGTCTTCATGGGCAAGTTACTGTGACTTCATTCATTCATGAGGGTGGGTTGGTGACACTCGGATGAACACAGACATTCTAGATTGTCAACACGAGAACAGAAACACTCCTATTTGAGAGGAGGAGAAGGAAAGAGGAGAGAGAGTGAGGAGAAAGGAGACTGGAAGACCTTCTGGCCCAGCACAGCATTTATAACCAAAAAGATATACTGACCAATGGAAGCTTCTATCCAGTGTTGGTGATATTTGACCCTACGTCTCTTCTCTCTCCTTGACTTTATCTTCTTATTTTTACCTGGAGAGAATCAAACTCTCACTCAGAACTGGGTACATTTTGGTAGTCCAAGAAGTCTGGGATCGCATTTATTTGGTAATAAGCTGACAGCATGAAGCTGAGTAGAAATCTGGCAGTTTCTCACTCTCATCAACACAGTTAGCTATATTTTCTGACTTGGATTACTAACCTGTGTGGTTACAAAAACTGATTTTAAAAAATAAGGCCGAAGTCACCAAGCCTTTAATTGGTGTGTGTAGACACGGGCTTGGTTCCCTGTCCAACTGAGACCATTATTTTCCACTGCAAACCTCCTCCAACTAAATAAATGGCCTCACACAGCATGTTTGAACAGAGTCTTTTAGGTAGCCCAGCTCCTTTCTACTTTGAGACAGCACCACCCAGCACTCTCTCCACTGCCCCATTCGTCACCACCCCAGTGTATTAGACTAGCGAAAACACCTTCTAAGCTATAAAGTAAGTTGACGGTACTTAATAACTTAAGTACAAAGCATTGTTATTGTGCCAATATAGTTTTTATTCCTAAGCTGAAAAATCACAGTATCATCATTTATTCTGACTGCAGTGGTAAGTACCTTGTTATTTCAATTGCTAAAAAAAATAATGATTTCAGCATATCCTTTCACATCCTCTAGTATACACTGCTTTGAAAATGGTCTTTCCAAATACTTGGATCTCTAGCCTCATCTCCTTCCCTATAGTCACTACCTTAGTCCTCGTGTATCATCTCCTCCTCAACTACACGGCTCCTAAGGGGCCAGCATGCTCCCAGGCCAGGGCATGCAGACCACTGCCCTGCTGGCCAAATTGGCCACAGGACCCTGTCTGGTTTGGACTACATAGTACTGGCTGGGGAGCTGCCTATGAAATAGAGACCAAGTGTGGGCTCTGAGAGCCATCATCTTTCGTGGTTTGCTCCCCAACACTGGCAGGGAGACACCAGGGGCACAGGGAGGACAAATCTACCCAGGGTATGGATACGCTGAGCACAGGTGTGGCTCCTGAGGTGAGGGGAAGAGAAGGAACTGTGGAGTGAGCTGGGGTCCTGGACAAGCCTGTCATCACCCACGAGCACCAATAGCCGAGTGCGTACTCAGTTACCAGTGACTGTTACCAACTGTGAGTGGGGAAGAGTTTTTAAACATTTCTTTAAATTGGGCTTTGCATTTTATTTATTAGTATAAAATGTGAATGTTTCTATCCAGAAAGAGAAATTTAACTGTATTTATAAGGCATTGAACTGAACAGCTGTACTTCTTCTTAACAGGGCAAAAGAAAATTATAAATGGACAAGGTAAAGAGTTTCCTACTCTTTAAGATACATATGTCACTGAATGCACTATCAGAAATCCAACGATAAAACTGAAGGGGACAGGATTCAAGGGCACTCGGCAGCCCAGCGACAGGACCGGAGCAGGCGAGATGGGAGGTGAGCAGGCAGAGGGTCAGGAGTGTCGCTGAGAGAGGTGCTGGGGTGACGGAGGAGCGATTCGGGCTGGCAACATATAGAGAGGCCTCCACGAAGGCCGAAGGCCGGGGAGGTGGGGAGAGAGTGGTCTGAAGGGCAGGAGGTCAGAGGGGATCCCGAAGTTTAAACTCGACAGGTAGAAGCATGCCCAGAAGGGAGAAAATCCTGGGTAGGGACCCTGACACTGGGAGGCTGAAGGTCATGGCAGCTGAGGCATGGTAAACTGCTTCACCACACTTAGTTTTGCTGTTCTTGACCTTGCTTCCAGATAACTTGGCCTAGAGATCTGTTCCCCACCAAGATGGTGTAGGCCAAATATTATCACGCATGTCTCTAAGAGAAAAAGCAAGAAAGAAAGACAGAGAAAGCAGTTATCACAGGAGAGTGGCTGGCCAGGGAGGGAGGTGAACAAGAGGCCATCGCAGCCCACAGTCCGGGCTCCGGGGTTGACTGGAGACTTTTCCTGCCATGCACTGTGCAGAGAAAGTCTGTTATGCCAGGAGCGAGCTCATTACTTTAGATTCTCTTTGGCACTTGGTGGATTATAAGTATAACTATTTGGTTCCTTAATTACGATAAATACCATAATTAACACTGAAAAAAATTATAATCCACAAAATGGCAACAGATTGTCTATAGTATTTCTCTGCAAATATGATAAAGCAAAAGAATCTTTTTCTGATTTCAAGGACGTTTTTCTTCTTTTCATTATCCCACAGTTCTATAAGGTCTTGCTGTGTTTATTTGACTTATGAAACAAGGAAGCTTTTAAACTTTACTGCAAGAAACAGAAAAGACACCATAAAAGAAACACATTATTGTGGTCTTGAACATCTGTGCTGAAGGATACACAAGCTCAAAAATAGTTTTGCTTCAATTGGGACTAACAGACACGGCTGCCATCTGGGAATTGGAACAAAGATACAAAACTTGGGCCAAAGCTACGCCCCCTGCTGCGGAGTGGACTCCACCTAACCCTCTGAGCGCCGGCTCCACACGGGGCCCTCCACCCTGCGTCCCTGTGAAAGCGCAGACTGCATTTCCCTCATCTTTGGAGAGGGCACGAGATATGCATGCTTTCACCTGAGGACTCTGCATCCTGTAACGCTCAGGTTCCCTGTTATTAGTAAAGTGGATAATTCCTATTTACCTTACTTCAGTATTTAAAGAAGTAATCTACTGTGAAATTATTCTAAGATGATAAAACTCAAATTATTTCCACCCATTAATTTTCAACTAAGAAAAAAATGTGTGTATGTCTATGCATAGTTTCATATGGCTGGGTCTGCACTGAAAAGAAAATCTGGATTTGGACAGTGTTTCTTGCTATCTCCTATTCCAGTATTATTGATATTGTTATTAATTTATTATTTTACAAATGACAGAACTTATGGTAAAGAAGAAAACTGTGTGAGGGCTGGCCCCGTGGCCGAGTGGTTAAGGTCGCGCGCTCTGCTGCAGGCGGCCCAGTGTTTCGTTGGTTCGAATCCTGGGTGCGGACATGGCACTGCTCATCAAACCACGCTGAGGCAGCGTCCCACTTGCCACAACTAGAAGGACCCACAACTAAAAATATACAACTATGTACCGGGGGGCTTTGGGGAGAAAAAGGAAAAAATAAAATCTTTAAAAAAAAAAGAACAAAACTGTGGATTGGGTTGGAAGGAGCACGGTTTTCCTGAGGATTGGAAAATGAAGCTGAGTCAGGAATTTCACCAAGGCTTTATTTACTCTTTTGAAATTATTAGAATCTTCACCTGGTACACGAAAAACCTGGGACACAGAAAAGCTAAACTTGCCTGAAAGTTAGGTATTAGGACCAGACTCAAAATCAAGCCCTCTCCATTGTGAAGACTAGACAAGTGAATTCATGAAAAACACCACGCAGATCCTGGTTTGCGTCAGTCTCGCGATGACCAACCGAGGGAGTTCTGTGCAAGTGCCTCGTGGTGCTAATTGGCATTAGAAGTTAGAGAGAAACTCCCTTTTATTTTTCAGATTTTTATCTGTGCCCTCAGCGTCTAAAATAATAGAAAATATTTATGATGAATTGAAATCTTATGGTATGATGTAAAATCCTAAGTTAACCTCTTTCAAAGTGGTGTTTTGCCCGAGTTTAGAAAAAAGATCAACCATGTTCTTCTTTAATTTTCTTTCACACCACACAGAGCAAGCAAAATACAACAAATGTTATTATACTATTAATATAACTAATAATTAAATAAAAGTATTTAAATTAATTAAATAAATTAAACTAATAATTAACTCTTGAGAAAGGGTGGAAAGTCCATTCTTCAAAGAGCTACGTTTATTGTGTCGGATGCAAACACTGTGCGCCTCGCCTCCCTGCTGCTCCCCTTGCTCCCTGCAGTCTGTTCTCAGCAGTAGCCAGAAGGGTCTTTCTACAACTGAAGTCAGCTCACATTCCCAGCTCCCTCTGAATAAAGACCCGCTTCTTCACAATGGCTTACAAGCCCTACTTGGTCCAAGCCCCTCCACTCTACCCACTGGGCTCCAGCCTCTGCTAAGTGTGTTGCACACTCTGCCCACGGCTGGCTCCCTCCTTCCCTTCTCCAGGGCCCTGTCCTAGGCCTTCCCTGACCACCGTATTTTTATACTACCCCTCCTCGGGAGCACTGGAACGTCATCTCCTGGAGGACTGGGAATTTAGTGTGTGTTTTTCACTGCAGGGTCCCCAGTGCCCACATCAGTGCTCAGAGTAGGCACTCGATACACTTGTCAGCGAATGAGAGGGCAGCCTGAAGGCGGGTGATGCACAACATGGGAGAGAGACCTTTCTGATGCCTGCTGCTGATATCCAGACCAGCACCAGGCAGTCGAAAGTGGCCCCCGACCCGCTTCCATAGTTCAACAGCCTGATGCCAAGGATTTTAAAATGTAATGTTTCTCATTTTAAGGAAAAGCATGCCTCTTATGACCACTGGAAGGCTTTCCAGGAGTGACTGACTGATTTTTCAATGAATTTTTTAAGTTTGATACTAAAGATTTTGCAGAAAATCATTTAAAGACAAAATTCAACATTTCATACCATAACCCTGTGGTCGCTTGATAGAAAATGAAACATAGACAGAAAACTATAATGTACACATTAATAAGTTTTTAAAAATTCAAGAGAACAAAAAGATGTCCAAACCGTGTCTTCAAGACAGTTGGTAAATAAGATAAAGAGAACACTTCCGAGGCCACTCCAAAGTCATTGCTTAAAATGACTTCCCTTTTGGGGGAGATGAGAGAAACATTTTACATCTTCACTGGGGAGATGATTACACAGGAGTATACATCTGTCAAAACCCAATGAATTGTACACTTAAACTGGTGCCTCTTCTTGTACGTCAATTACATTTCAATAAAATTTACAAATTTATTTTGCAACAGTTAAAAAAAAAGCACTTCCTCCCTTTAATTATAATTGTGTAAGTATCAAGAAAAGATGTTTCTTGAGTATTTAATTTAAAAAATGGCTACATGATTCACAATGTAGGCAAAACTCTCATGAATACTTAATTTCTCCAAGATGGTCAAAATAGTAAGTGAAGCAGTTAAAATAATACTTTAAACACCTGAAGTGGGATCTTATCATTAAAAAAACTAAGCCCTGTTTGGGGGGCGAGCCTGGTGGCGTACTGGTTAAGTTCATGCACTCCGCTTCAGCGGCCTGGGGTTCGTGGGTTCAGATCCCAGGCACGGACCTAGCACTGCTCTCAAGCTACACTGTGGTGGCATCCAACATACAATAGAAGAAGATGGGCACAGATGTTAGCTCAGGGCGAATCTTCCTCACCAAAAAAGAAAAAAATTAAAAATTAAGTCCTGGTTTGATATGTGACTTCAGGCTTCCAATTTTTACTTTCTACTACCTTTTGCAAACTTTGAGTTACTTTACACTATTATTTCAAGTAGGATGACTCAATTATATTTTATTTATAGTTTCAAATTTTTTCCCTTAATTTTAAAATTATTTTCAAACTCCTTTATTCCTGGTCCTGCTGAGTTCACCTGGAGAGGCAGTACTGAGCTCAGCGCATCTGTGCTGCAGGCCCACTCAGGTTTGAATGCTGTCTCCTGGTCCCTGTGACTGCTTCCCAGCTGTGGAGTGAGGGCATCAGGTATGCTCACGGCCAAGAATTACTGCAGGGCAGCTGAGAAATGCAGATGAAGTGTCTGGTACCCTTCAGAATTTAACAAACGTCTGCTATTTTAAACTCTCCTGTTGCTTCTGTTTTCCCTCCTCAAAACGATGTTCCTCAAATTAACTCCCTTCCTTCAGCAGTTGATGTTGGAAGTGGCCAGGCACTCACTCATGTTTAAAGACAAAGGGATCCAGCCCACTGGTGAAGGCTACATATTCCAGTCCCCTTGAGAAGGGGGCCCAGAAGGCCAGGACTGGGCCCTGGGGGAGCGTGAGCCCTAACACACCACCGGACGAGAAGGAGTGCTCCACTGTAAGAAACGCAGGGATCTCTAAGATTAGGCTTTGAGTATGTCCACTGCAGGTTTGGCACAAACTGTTCGATTGTTTTATCCAAACTTATTTATTTTAAGCATTTAATGGGTACGCACACAAATCACTGTGCCATTTGTAAAAGTCCACAACTTAATGAAACAGGCCTGCTAGACTATATTTTTTAAAATAAACTGTACTTAATCTAACATTCATTTAATTTAGTGATGGCCTTTAACAAACCGCAACCTGTTTCTTCGTGAGTAAATATTTAAACCAGCTCAGTGACTTTAAATGTCTAAAAGAGAGTAAAGAGAAAGGCAGAGAAGTACGTTCAGAGCTGACTGGGTAATCATCAACTGCCGCGAGCTCGGATCAAAGGCTCTGGGCTCCTTCCGCGCCTCTAGCTCAGGACGCTCCACAGCATCCCGGATTCAGGGGGCGCTGCAGCCGACGCAGTCACGGCATTTAAACTTTCCTTTTTTCTACTTGGAACAAAGTTAATGGCTTACAAATATATATCGGTTTTACATTGGGAGACAAGAATGAATGCAGAGCACATGAGTTTAAGACACTTTTCTTCTTTTAAGAATTTTTGATTTCTACAACTTCAGTGAAACCAGGGCTATGTGAAGATAAATATTTGAAATAGCGAAATAATCATACAGAGCAGTTGCATTTATAGCGCTCTTTTTCTCTAAAGAGGTCAAGACACTGAAAGTGCCCAGCTGTTTTTCTCAACATCCTCAGAAAATGAGGAGTTTGCTATAACAAATTTTCAGCCTATTTTTAGATAACAGCTGTGTGCCTTGATAAGCAAATCAGCTTTAAAAAGGATTATTTTCTAAGGAAATCATT
The DNA here is from genome assembly GCF_021613505.1 of Equus quagga. Taxonomy (NCBI): domain Eukaryota; kingdom Metazoa; phylum Chordata; class Mammalia; order Perissodactyla; family Equidae; genus Equus; species Equus quagga. The sequence continues at coordinate 77,771,887 of NC_060272.1, forward strand.
CTAAAATCAATTACAACAGTTTCCTGCTTTCTTAAGAAGACTTGAACAAATGTAATCTGATCATCCCTCCCACTTCTTTTTTGGGTCCAGAATAATAATGAGAACTGTCATTATCCTCCCAGTGGTATTAGAGAGAAAAGCTCAGAGGTCAGTCCTTAGGCTGCATAGGTCTGTTTGCTCTGTGCTCAATGGCACAAAATTACAGTGTGGTTGGAGTTCCTGTGGCTGTTTTTTGCGGTGTCTCCGACTCCTCCCCACTGGACCGCAGGCTGCCCTTTCACTTCTTGTGGCATCCATCCCTCATTGTTAGCTTCTTCCCTCGCCTCTCCTTCCCTGCACCGTGGCTCACTTGCTTGGCATAGCAATGCTTATATTAAAAAATAAATGGATTCCACAGGAGGGCTTAGAAAGCGTTCCTCTGTGTAGAGCACTCTCCTGCCGGGACTCTGCAGGGGGACCTGGCTGGTTTCTGTTTCTTTGGTTTCCACGTAAGCGATCTTGACTACTACTATTTTAGATTGTTTTTCAATAAAATAATGAAATCACGTAACATTGACAAAAAGAAAGGGAGATACTAAAGGAAAGTGGGGAACTGTAGAGAGTGGAAGGAAGAGAAGAGCAATGGTTCTTAAACCAACAAATAAACTAGTGAACAGCAGAGGAAATCTCTGCTTCAAATGTCACAGGGGAGGGCTGGCTTCGTAATCTGTCTGCCACAAGCCATGGGCTGTTCTGTCTGTGCTGAGTTCTCTTTGATCTTGTTGTCCTCCTATTCCCTAAGTTCTGTTTAACAGGAAAGAGCTAAATGTCTAAGACTTCTCTTTAAGACGCTCCCCTCTGTACTGCATTATCGACTTGTTTAGGAGGCAGAGTGGCCCTCCTCTGTTCCTGAAACAGTGCCCAAAGTCGGCTCCATCGACACAACCCAGGGTAGCAACCCCTGGCCAGACACTTAAGGAGTCTTGGCCTGAGGACCACAGACTACTTGAAAACCCTCAGTAAACTGAACCCTTAATTAGAACACAGCGGCTTTGTGGACCCATCCTACAGAGGATCCAGTAAGTACTTTGGAAAGTCGGACCACTAAGTATTAGCAAACTCGTCAGAAGAACACTGCTACATAAACAAAAAACACACAGGAACAGTCAGAATCACATACTGTTTCTAAAGCAACTGTAAAACACTTTTGGATTACACGCATCTCTTTTGGAACCCGTTACCCAGTCATTCACTCTGATCAGAGGCAGCAAATGTTTAAGTACTCCAGGACGGGAGTACTGGGTGCTGGGAGAGCACCAGGAGCTGCCTTCTTAACCTCGGAGTTTAGGGGCTAAAGCATTCAGGTGAAACTCACTCACCATGAGCCACTGCTTCTCCTCCCGCCCCCTCCCTCTCCTCTCCCGCTTCCTTTGAAGAAAACCTGAAAACTCATATTGGTATTGATTTCAAAACACTTCCAGTTTATTTCCTTTTAAGTTTGTTTTTGTTTTCTTTAAAAGAGGTGTTTACTAGGCACCCTTACTTTAACATAATTTAGCACTGCCTATCAAGAGACAAAAATCTTAGTACCTTCAGACAGGCAAACACGCCGTGGGCATCAATCCGTTAAAAGGTCCTGCACAGAGATGTGAACAGCAGCAGCCTCAAAACCCAACTGTGGTCCAAACACCTACATGATACTTTACTCCACATATCATTACAGTAAGGCTTAGAAAATAGTGTGTGAAAAAAAATTTAAAGTGGAAAAAGGATATAAAATAGTATGTTCAGCATAATTACATCTATTTTTTAAAAATCAGAGGTACAGATAGAAAAAAGACGAAAGAAAACCATCAAAGTGTTGTCTTTTGTTTTGGGTGGTTCAAATGCCGGCAATGTTTTGTTTACAGTGTTCTCCCGTCCTTTTTTCTACTAACCTTTAAAAATCATCTTTAATGAGCAAATATTTCTTTTAAAAGTTTATTTTGAAATTGCTTTTATTCATTACCTAGAAGATATTTTAAAGTTTCCTTTGGAAAATAACCATTTTTTTAATAATGTGGTTCATTACTTATTGGTGCAGAAACCTGCTGTCTTCTGAGAGTATTAAGCCATGTAAAATTCCTAGTAAGTTGCAGGTCAACATAGCTCCCGCTTTTCTTTCTCCCCCACACAGGGACTTATCTGATCGCTTATCTCTTTAGGATCACGTGGCGTGTTCTACAAAGCCCCCAGGAACAAAGCAAACATCTAGGTTAAACATACTCAAATAAAGCTGTACTCGGCGAAAACTGCTTTGACTTTTTTCAAAACCATTTGTTCCAACCACAGTATTTGTTCCCCATTAAGTAAACATTGCTAAAAGAAATCACATGAAATCTGCATCTCTTATCAAACCCAGGACAGGATATGGTTCTCCTAAAATTTCTTGTGTGTTTCTCCTTAACGTTCTAAACGGGTGCACATTATTAGGATGTGAGGAGACAGTGGGGAGAAAGCCCAAAGCAGGGATTTCCACGTAAAGAGTGCCTTTCATTTATCTGCCATTTACAGTGATGTCATTAACCAACCCCATGCTCCATGCCCAATTGGTCATTCTCACAAGTTAACGCTACTCGTGACCTGACAGAGGATATGGGTGGACTAATTGGTTATATTCACACACACATCATTGTTTTGAGGCAAGGGAAGCTTAAAGCTCGTGCTGGTTGGGCATGGGGTGTGAGGCTTTGGGCAATGGGATAGACAGGAAAGAGACCAGCCTGAGCAGCGTCTCTCAGCCTGGTGTTCTAGCCAGTAGTAATCAGATACAAAAACCCACTGCAGCCCCTCTCTCTGCAGGTCCGCTTCCCTGCTCACTCTCCAGTGGAGGTGAGGGCCAGCAAGACAGACACCAAAGCCAGCTGCATCATGAGCTCCTCCCCATATGGGACAACTCCCAGCCACCCATTTCCAAAGAGCACACCTGGGGCGGGGCAGGGCGGGGCGGAGCCGAGGGGATGCTGGGCGGATGCAGCCATCCTTTGGAAGAAGGCAGGCCAGCAGGGAGAGAGGCATTACTGAGCTCACTCTGCAGCAGGCATGTTTCTGGGTGACTATTTCAATCCAAAAACTGCCAATACCGGCATGATTATCCCTTTTCCAAGGAGTAAGTGGAGGTATGAAGTGGTGACACATTTATCCAAGGTTACACCATCGCTACAGGGCAGAGCCTACATGCGAATCCAAAACTTCTGGCTGCAGATCTTACACTGTGTTCTACTCTGCTCCACAGCCTCTAATACATGCCACCTTTTTAAGGACTTCTTAAGACTGGGCTGATATAGCGTAAAGGGTCATGAGGGATAGAAACTTCTTTCTCATTTTTGAAGTCACTTTACAAGGGATACAGGTCTACCTTACAAAGACAGGAACTTCTAATTTGACATCCTTTATTACAAATTTGAGCTGTAGAGAACCTATTAGTTATCTGATGGCCAGAGTTTCCCGTCTCCCCTTATGCCATTTCCTGTGGAGTGCCAGCTCACTGCTGTTCTCTGAACCACCACCCCTGCTAAACACCACACCTCTGGGCCATCACTTGGTGCTTTCTCAAGACAGCAACTCCCCCTAAAGGCTAGGAGATCCGATCTAAGAAAGAAGCACTGTGGTAAAAGGGGCAGGAAGGGAGCCAGTAGACTGGGGACCCTGCGTGCCAGACACCGTGCTGCGCGACTTACATGCACTGACTACTTCGTACTTACAACAACCTTAGCAGGGAGGGGTCACCCTATTTTATGGCCCAAACCAAGCCACAGGGGAGTTAAGTCACCTGCCAAAGTTACACCAGCTACAGACAAGCATGGATGTGGGGTGGCCCCTGGGAGAGTTGACAGAAATGTGGGAAGTTTTCAATCTTGAGTTTTCTTGTTACTTTGGTTTGCTTCAGGGATTATGTGAGAAAATGTATTTACATCCATTTAAAATTATTCTCGTGTGATTAACACTTAGACAGTCATCCTTTTCAAAGACTTGTCTGTAGCTTGCTATAAGCTGCACATTTGGGTTACAAGTCACACGCATCTTGGGGCAGCTTAGAGGTGGCCTGAGTCATCCCCGCACAGAAGCCCCTGGAGACACCATATGAGAAGCAAACAATGCCTCACCATGACTACAAACTTCAGCTGGACCCTCGCTGCTCCTGGGACACCCACTGTCTTCTCTAATCGACTTCCCGCCCACTCTCTGTAACGAGGACCTGAGACCCCTATGCTCTTCCAGCCTGAGTTCCTTGCTTCCAGACTCACTTGGCAGAACACGGTGCCTCCTACTGGACACACACAGAAGCCAAGCAGAGGAACCTCCCGCCGCCTGCCACTGACTGTGAAGCCCACTCACATCTGCCCTGCACCCTCCTTCCCCGGTTACAGCAGGGAGCTCATCCTCCTTCCAGAGGTCAACGCCACACCTACGCAAACCTTACCTGACTGATCATTCTTTAGTTCCCTCATATAAAACAGTCAACCTCTCTCAAGTGCGTCCTTCCCGGCAACCTTCAAACAGGCAGATTTGTCTCTCACCTAAAAAAATGAAATTCAACAAACTGCTCCCTTGTGTGCACACTCCACACATCGCCCTGTTACTCCTTCACAGGCAAACATCTGGACAGAGGTGTCTATAATCGTCACACTCTTCCCCTTACGTGAACTTCCCATTTCACTGTAACCTGGCTTCCATAACTAAAACGGTTCTTGTTAATGTCCTCAAAGACCTCCAGGGTGCTGAGTCCCAAGGCCAGTTCCAGGGTCCACTGACTCGGCTGGCACACAGCATCCAACGCTGCAGGACACTCCGCTCTCCTGGCTTCCTCAGACTTCTGGGCCCCTCTGTTAGTCTCCTTGTCGGGCTCACCCTCCTCGAGCTGATCCTTTAGATCACAGCTCACAAGTCACAGCTTGGGAAAGCCTTCCCTAATAGTGCTGCGTCTTTACCCATCATACATTCTTGGAGCCCCGGGGATCCTTCCAGGCACGGAGCTGATCAGTCACAGTGTTGCATCCACGTGTGTAGGGTCTGAATACTGTTTAATTTGGAGCAGCTGACAATGCCCCCACTATACCCTAAACTCTATGAAGAAGAGGACAGGGTCTATCTGTTCTCCCTTGTGTGCCTGGCACCCAGTAGGCACTCAAATATTTGTTCAACTGAGAAGTGAAAAAGGCTCTGCCTCATAGGACCATGGTGTTTAACTAGACCAATCAGAGTCTCTGCTTCAGGAGCCTGCACAGGGAAGAAGACAGCAAAGCTGCTGGCCGAAAGTATGAGGGAAAACCAGGAGTCGTACCCAGAGTCCTGCAGGCTGAGACTGCAGCTGCTGGTGCTGACACGGAGCTCCAGGCAGGGCGCCCAGCCTCCTGCACCAGGGGGGCTACAGGCCCTGGGCCCCAGGGCTGCCGGGGTCCCGAGCAAGGGTTCCTCCTGGGTTCTGGGGCCTTCAGGCTCTCTCACTACCATGTGTATCCTGGAAACAAACCCCATTACTTGAGGCAGCTTGAGTGGTGACACTTTCTTATGGCTAAGAGTCTAAATAACACAGGACTCCCAAGGGGGAGAAATCCCTGAAGAGGCAGTTCTTTGTGGAGGAGCTGAAAAGCCCAAGGTAGAAGAAATGAAAACAGGAGGCGTCTTACATAATTTCCCCCCGAGCCTTCACGATCTCCTTTGAGGAGATGAGTTGTGTTCTGGAATTATTCCCAAGAACCATGCCAAAGGCAGCAAACCTTCCTCTGCAGAGATAAGGACCCAGGCTCGCTGAGGACCGCCAGACTGTTGTTTCACGATTCGAAAGGCTATGAGCTTGCACACTGCATTTCTGACTTCGAGAAATAATTTATTTTCTTTGCTTTCTAAAAAGTTTCTCATAGGTAGAAATAGGGCTAGCTATTGATATAAATTAAACTAGTTAATTTTCTTTTCAAATTACAACTTACTTAGAGCTTTACGAGACATTAAAATTTAAATGTGAAATCTACGTTTAAAGGCTAATTTATGACATCCAAGCTTAGTCAGAACCCCAAAGGCAAAAAATTCCAATGCCTCAGACTTATGACTAGATTATATTAAATTTAAACCCAATAAATTAAAGGGGAAAAAAAACCCTCGTACTTTCCAACTGTAAACTAGGCAATACCAATTTCTTTTCTAAATCTTTTCATGGTAGTTGGGGACGAAGTGCATAATCTTCGCCTTCTGGACAAAATGACGGTTGAGCTGACCCATGGGCAAGACCGGGCTGCTGCTCTGTTTTAACTGGCGAGAGGACGCGTCCTTTTATGGGCTGTGTAGCATAAAGTGGCTCTTTCAGTGTCTTCTCTACGTTACCCTTTTAGAGTTTCATTAGATGACGAACATTAAAGCAAACAACACAAGAAAAAGTCAACACGCAGTGGGCTGCCATCAGCCAAGGGAGGGCAGAGCAGATAGCTCGGTTGTCTCAGAAGACAGCAGAGTGAAGCAGAAAAAGCACGATATTTGCAGTTAGACAGACTGGGGTTTGATTACCGTCTCTGCTAACTACCAGCCAACAATGGAAAGGCATTCACCTCTGGAGCTGGTGTCCTCATTGACGAATGCGGGCTGATGATGGACTATCGAGAAAATTAACTAAAACAGTTTGGATTATGACTAATACATAATAGGCATTCAATACTGCATTTGTTAACTGCATGATTTATTTGGTGACTGTTTGCATATTATAAAGAGGAGGGTCAAAATACATTTCTATAAAGTTAGAAGGAGTCTTCAGTTTTTCTGCCTTTCTATCACTTCAAATGAAGGATAGAAAGTGATGCATTTTGGTAAAGGACATAATAATATGGACTGCAGAATTCCATGACATTCTTGGAAATGGAAGCACTATGTGACCTTATCAAAGAATGCAATAATTTTCAATTATTTCAGAGGGGCCTTCTGTCACAGTAAGAAGCAAGAAGACAGATCCTGTGCATTGAATATTATATCAAAACAACCACTAAATATAAACATTTATATTACCAATGCTCCCCAGAAAGCCGTGAGCAACCTAGGCACGAATAAAGCACCTCCTCCGTCCTCCCTCCTGGACTTCGCTGTCTCGTGTGTGGGGGAGCACAGCTCACTAAAGCCCTGCTCAGCAAAGACAAGCGTGCCCTGAGCACATGAGGGCATGGGGAGGCACACCTGCCGATCCTTTCCTGGCTCATTACCTGTTGGCTTTCATGGGCCAGATCTATATTTAGGACTAGGAAGAGTGAGGAGCCACTCTTCTTCCTAGTCAAAATCAATGCAGGTTGATAACTGGTAACAAATACCTTTTACATCTAAGGAAAAATATGGTCAAAAAGATTAATACTAATACAAAGAAGAAAAGGCACAATTTTCTCATTTACAGTTGTATTTCCAGCATGCAATGGATTTTTCTCTTCTTACTTATTTGTTAAAGGAGAAAAATGAAGGAGTGAGTGAAATGAACTAAGATTCCACTTAATGATACGTTCATTAGGGCAGGTGATTCACGGAGAGGAACATCTCCGGAAAGGCAGAGAAGCCACCACATGACAGGGTCTGGGGACTAAGAAGGGAAAGCACAGGAATTTAGGGGGCCATGGCACAAAGACATTATGTGTGAGGATTTGGACCACCTAGTTAACTGGAGTTGCCAGTTATATATCTAGAAAGGAAGATAAGAGTTTGAATGGAGCACAGCAGCAGCAAAATGTCTGTATTTCACTTTGAGATTCAAATCAATGGACACAGTTTGCTGACTGAGGCACACAACAAAAGGGGCTTTATGTCCTGCTGGAAGCTTGATAAAAGAATGCACACTATAAAGCCCCACAGCAGAGACAGATTCTGGTCCATTTGCCAACCAAAGAAAGGTTTGAAAAAAGACCAAGAGCCCTTGGGCTGTGTTTGCGCAGAGCTCACTCACAGTGCGGCTCGTAAGGAGGAGGGGGTTCTCCGCAAGGTACACACTCCATGTCTTGAAAACCAACAAGCTTTGTCTTCCTATAAAATCTAGAAGAGAAAGGAAAATAACCCTTGTTAGCTCTTTCATCTGAGCTCAGAGTTGCAACAAACAGATTTATGTCATAAATTATTGGCAGTCTCCTTTACCACTTCTATTGTTAAAAAAAAAAAAGGTTCTCAAAGTCTTAAATACAACAGTATCTTAGACACATCTCAGAAAGCCCTCTGAGCATGCAGTGAACGATTAAGAAATATCAATCCCACTAAACCTGCCTCTGTAGCTTCTACTCAGCCCCACCGCCTCTAATGGAGGGAGGAGTGTTGGTGAGGGAACACGAAATCGGTGGTCTCTGGCATTTCTACTGTAACTTAAACAACAAAACACCTTATAAAGAAAGTGCTAGTTTTTAACAGTTGAAATTCAGAGACCAAAAAAGCCAAGCAAAGTGTAGAGCAACGGAAAAATGTAGGGACATACTTACACAGTCTTGATATGGGGACATCTTTCTAGGCCTGACAAGAAACCCAGGAGCCAGAATGGAAGAGATTAACAGCTTTGAACACGAACACACGAACACACGAACACACACACACACACACACACACACACACACACACACACACACACA